>NW_026349941.1:0-487 GCF_001194135.2 Octopus bimaculoides | reverse complement strand
TTATTTTAACATTTTCTACCTTGACTTTTTTCCATATATATATATATATAATTGTTTGCATGTATATGTGTGTATATATTAATGTTTGCTATTTTTAAAACAATTCACCTCAAGGAACACTCAGTACTTTTTAAGAGATTATACATTTATTTAAATTTTACAAAGAGAACCTTGACAGTGACTTCGAAATTTAGGCTTGAACTTCGTTATCGAGCAGTCAGTTGAAAGCGAGCAATGCGAAGCTTCGAATTCACTGTCAACTTTTCCATTCTGAAAGTTAATACATACATACCCGCATGTACATATATTAACTTTCATACACACCCGCATGTGCACACACACACACACAAACACACACACACACACACACACATCGAAGAGAAGAATAAAACAGGTTAGTCTCAAATTATTCTTCTGCGACTGACATTGGTAACCAACAACGAATTAAATTACGTTTCTCTTCTGATGATTTGGCGTTATGAGGTGA
>NW_026349940.1:0-828 GCF_001194135.2 Octopus bimaculoides | reverse complement strand
CACACACACACACACACACACACACACATTAGTATCCTTGTATACATATAGAAAACCAAGTTTTCAAGGTCACTTTCAAAAGCATTTATAAATTTATATATCTATGTCTCCTTAACTAAGTACTTTCACAGTTTGGAAAATATTAAGGACAATTAATGACAATTTTAGAATAATTGAATAAATAATAGAACAAATAATTTGGTGAACAGATATACATATACATATAAAAATAGTAAACAAAATTAATGACTGTGTAATCAATTAAATAATCACAGTTAGTTGGGTTGAATTATGTCTTAAGTAAGTGATTGAATACATTATACATCTCTCTCTCTCTCACACACATACACACACACACATTTACATACATACAAACACAGACATATATATAGATAATATACATACATACACAATGCCAATATTAAGTGATAAATAACAACATTCACTAATGAAAGGACTCAATACAGGTTTAGACTATTTAGAATATCTTAAAAGATATTGAATAAACATCAAGATAGTTAAAATTTGAAATTATAATTCACCCATACATACATATATACACACATATATACATGCATACATACACACAAGCGCGCATGCGAGCGAGCGAGCGTGCACATGCACACATATGTTATGAATGTGTTTTTATATATTAGGATCAAATCATTAAATCATTGTGATTCAGTCTGTGCTGGAGCACTGCCATAATGTGTGATTATATGTGTATTTATGAGTCATGAGTGTGAATGCATGTTTGTGTGATGTGTATATGTATGCGTGTGTGTGTGTGTGTGTCTGTGTTTGTGTGTATAGGTATTTATGTATTTA
>NW_026349939.1:0-558 GCF_001194135.2 Octopus bimaculoides | reverse complement strand
ACTACAATTGTTTCGATGCATTTTTGCACCTTCAAAACAGTGAGATGTTGTGCTATGATTGTTGGTGACATGTGGTAGCCAATAACTTTGGACGAGCTTTACATAGCATTCTAAATGATCGTTACCAAAATTTTACTTAACTTCATAACACACACACACGCGCGCACACACACACGCGCCGGCCCGCCCGCACACACGCACACACACACGCGCCGGCCCGCCCGCACACACGCACACACACACACACAAATATATAGGCGTAGCTGTGTGGTAAGAAACTTGCTTTTCAACCACATGGTTCTGGGTTAAGTCCCACCTAGTGGCACTTTGGGCCGACCAAAGCCTTGTGAGTGGATTTGGTTGACAGAAACTGAAAGTAGCCCATTCTGAGCTATTGGGAAAGGTCTTTACATTTTCGTTTGTAAAACACATTTATTCCAATAATGAATTCCCAAGGAAAAGCGTAATTTTTTATTTCAAAAGGATTATATTTCGATTTGCTTTGAATTAGTTAGATTTGGAAATAAAATAACGTCTACACTTCTATTTTTCTTTCCT
>NW_026349938.1:0-255 GCF_001194135.2 Octopus bimaculoides | reverse complement strand
ACACACACACACACACACATCATCATCATCATCATCGTCGTATGTGCATATATATATACATATATATATATATAAATATAATTAAGGGATCAGCAAATATTTGCTTCACCATATACCGAAGTTCAGAAATAGCAGCTAAAAAAGCTGAGAATCCCACTTGTAACTCTGACCGAGGTGGATTCGGTTATGCTTTCAGACCTGTGTTGGTGTGGAATATTACTCGTCCATGCTTACACAGTTTGCTAGCATAGTCAA
>NW_026349937.1:0-224 GCF_001194135.2 Octopus bimaculoides | reverse complement strand
CACATACACACATATGAAAGAAACTAGATATGGTCCACCAACCTTGAATAAAATGCAGAACCGCAGTGAGAAGCACATCGTGTAGAGGGAGAGCATGGCAAAGTCCATGATGTTGCTGTAGGAGTAACTGTACTCACAGAGTCCTCCTTCATAGATCTGTTGAAGCTCCTGGACAATGAATCCTGCAGAGGTAGACAGACAGACAGACAAACAAATAGATAGAT
>NW_026349936.1:0-291 GCF_001194135.2 Octopus bimaculoides | reverse complement strand
TTCTTCTTCTTCTTCTTCTTCTTCTTCTTCTTCTTCTTCTTCTATTATATCATCTCCTCCTCCCTCTACATTATTTCCCTCTACTCCTCTCTCCTTTTCTGCCCTTAAATCTTCTTCTCCCTTCTTTTTATTTTCTCTTCCTAATTTTCTTCATTTTCTTATAAATTCCTCAAACTCAGTCCAGTTTCTGCTATATTCCTATCTATTTATGATAAAATATATCATGATATATACGTATATTCATATACATATATACATGTACATATATACATATATATATATACATATACA
>NW_026349935.1:20251-20731 GCF_001194135.2 Octopus bimaculoides | reverse complement strand
GTAACTGGTACTTAATTTATCGACCCCGAAAGAATGAAAGGCTAAGTCGACCTCGACGGAATTTGAACTCAGAACATAAAGACCGCTAAGCATTTCGACCAGCGTGCTAACGTTTCAGCTATGTATGTGTATTGCGTATGCTTCTATGTGTGTGTATCTTCATTCCTGTGTTTGTACCCCTCCCTCCATTTAACAACCGGTGCTGGTGTGTTTACGTTCCCGTGACTTAACAGTTCGGCAAAGTACACCGATGGAATACGTACAGGCTTTTAAAAATCAAGTTCTCCGGTTGATACATTCAACTAAAAATTTTTTAAGACAGTACTCCAGCATGGCCACAGTCTAATGACTGAAACAAGTAAAAGATGAAAGATATATATTTGCATTTGCATGTGCGTGTGCCTCTGTGTGTGTGTGTGTGTGTGTGTCTGTGTGTTTATGTGTCTGTGTATGTGCGTGTGTGTGTGTGTGTGTGTGTGT
>NW_026349935.1:16934-19467 GCF_001194135.2 Octopus bimaculoides | reverse complement strand
GTCCGTCATTAATGCTTCGGAACTTGTGTTGGTGTGTTTATGTCCCCATAACCTAGCGGTTCAGCAAAACAGACCTATAGGATAAGTACGAGGCTTCAAAGAAAAAAGTAAGTTATGGGGTCGATTCATTCGAACAGATAAAAGATAAAAGATATATCTTTAATATTTATGCTCTCCAACGCCGTTGGAGCTGTTCCTGAAAAATGGAAACATAAACGAAAGTCAAATTTAGCCCGAACACCTTGCACACACACACACACACACACACACACAACGAACGCACGCACGCGCGCATACACACACACACACACCCATACACACATGCACATACGCACACACATACACGCACGCATACACACACAAACACACCCATACACACACACACCCATACACGCATACATGCACACATACATACACGCACACGCACAAACATGTGCACACACACACACCTATACACATACGCGCACATCCATACACGCACACACCCATACAAATACACACGCGCGTACATCCCCCTCCTCACACACACACACACACACACACACCTATACATACTCACAGACCCATATACACACACATGTATATACATATATATATGTATATATATGTGTGTGTGTGTGTGTGTGTGTGTGCGCGCGCTCTCGTGTGTTTATATGTGTGTGTATGCGTGTGCATGTATGTACGTACGTACTGCCGTATATACGAGCACGTAACGTCGAACTGTCGTTTGAGCGTCGGTTAGAAAAATGGTTTTGCAAGTTCTTAGTAACCTTTGAAATATAATGCCTTGTACACACAAAAAGATAATCAGTCGAGAACATATTATGAATGTCCTAAATGTGCTGTGATCCATGCAGCACAGTTATTACATTGCTGCATATATATATATATATATATATATATATATATATATATATATATATATATATATATATATATATATCCCTTTATGCTTCACTACAATAGGCATTATATTCATTTCGTTGCATTTGCAATGTCTGTATTTGTTGCACTTAAGCCACATTTTTATTACATACTTCCTGGTTTTTAATACCTTATTTTGGTTTTGCTGTCATGTTTATACAATTATTTCCAACTTTTCTTCATTTTCTTATCTCTTTTTTTCCTTTGTCGTTTACATGAATATGTCCCCACGTACGTATGTGTATTTACATAATGTCTTTTGTATGTGTGAGTGAATGCATATATCTATACGTGTATATATATATATATATATATATATATATATATATATATATATATATATATATATATATATATATATATTACTTACACACACACACACACACACACATATATATATATCTGCTTATGGTGATGTATACATGCATTGGCATGTATATTGGCGTTTTATTACTATTTATATTGTTTTATATACTTTCTATAGGGGTTTTTATGTGCCTTGTATTATTATATTTTTATTTTATTCTTATTTTAAATTTGCATTGAACTTTCTAAATCTCTGAAGAGGCCTAACGAATCATGCATGTACCCCCATTACATCATTTTGATTTACTAATTACTCCAGCGTACGGGAGCTGTAGAGATAGAATGGGGCATGCCAACGCTAGGCCGAAACAGCTGTAAGATTTTGTCCCTTCTCCAATTGCTAAATGTCCTTTAAATCTGAAATCTTAATTGTTGATATGACAGGGTATGTCATAAGTGTCTGTATATTGTGTTTTTTGTCAATTTAGTTATAAAATAAACATTAATCAACGGAATACAGTGTCTGCAAGTTGATGAGTACCTCATATTCCCCGCCATTTTCTTATTGTTATATAAATTTAGGGTAAAAAATTTATATAACAACCGTTTACCCGCAACCATTTATTGCACTTGGTATAACACTAGTGTAACAATAATTGGGTACCCTCCCAGCAGTATATTGGATAGATATTATCCCTTAGTGGGTTGGATCCTCAACCCCTAACTCTCTTGGCGTATATATATATATATATATATATATACGACGAGCTTCTTTCGGTTTCTGTCTACCAAATCCATTGAGAAGGCTTTGATCGGCCCAAGGCTATAGTAGAAGACACCATGTAGCTGAGAAGCAAACTTCTTACCACACACCCACACCTGCGACTATTATATATATATACGCAGAGTAGATAAAACAGGGGACAACTGTTGAAGGGATTGTTCTTTATGTTACCTGTCTCGTTTCTCTATTTGTTTCTTTCGTTGTCCGAATAAAAGTTCGTTTTCCACTTTTTTGTTGTTTTTTTATGTCGTTTTTCATTTTGTTCACGTTTTTTTAACGTCCTGTACCCATATATGCATCTATATATACATATATATATGTAGGTATGTACATATATGTATGTATATATGCATATATATATACATATTATTTATATTATACATATATAAACACATTATTTATATTATACATATATATATATATATAAACATATTATTTATATTATACATATTTATCAGCCACACTTAAGTGGCAATATACTACACTTTATATTATTTATATTATACATATATACATATT
>NW_026349935.1:16543-16924 GCF_001194135.2 Octopus bimaculoides | reverse complement strand
TCAGCCACACTTAAGTGGCAATATACTACACTTTATATTATTTATATTATACATATATACATATTTATATTATACATATATATATATATACATATTTATATTATACATATATATATATATACATATTTATATTATACATATATATATATACATATTTATATTATACATATATATACCTATTTATATTATACATATATATATATATATTATTTATATTATACATATATATATATATATTATTTATATTATACATATATATATATATATTATTTATATTATACATATATATATATATTATTTATATTATACATATATATATATTATTTATATTATACATATATATATATAATATTTATATTATACATATATATATATATATTA
>NW_026349935.1:11453-14811 GCF_001194135.2 Octopus bimaculoides | reverse complement strand
TATATATATATATATATATATATATATATATATATATATATATATATATATATATATATATATATGTATATATATATATAATGGAGAGAGATAGATATATAGATAGATACACACACATACACACTCACATGATTGCGTGTACACATATACATACTTACACACACACACACCCACACATACATAGATATATTCAGGTGC
Organism: Octopus bimaculoides; assembly: GCF_001194135.2. Taxonomy (NCBI): domain Eukaryota; kingdom Metazoa; phylum Mollusca; class Cephalopoda; order Octopoda; family Octopodidae; genus Octopus; species Octopus bimaculoides. The sequence continues at coordinate 14,613 of NW_026349935.1, read as the reverse complement.
GAAGGGTCTATGCATGCAATGCATGCCTTAGTATTTTTCCACGATAAATAATTTTCGTGTAATATGTAATTGATTATTGATAATTTTCACTAGATTCATTGTAATCATATTTACTTTTATTTCGCATCCTTTCATTTCTTAATATAAAATGGTCAAGAGAAAGAAATCTAAAAGAAAACAAGATTTTTACTGCTAGCTTTCACTCATAGTACGAGTAGTGAAGAATCAACAGGCATTAATGATTCTTTTGCGGCTTAGGAGTATTTTTAACGAAGCGAGTGCTTATTTACTACCCTAGTATATATGAATATATTTAAAGTTTCAATAAGGGCATTGAATAATTTCAAAGCCAGTCTGCTAGAAATAGACTCAAATGGTCTATGAACCACATAAAAATTTCACTGAACTACCTCTAATATAGATTAACCATTATGGTATTTTAGTATGCAGGCCGCAGATAAGTTCATTAAACAATGACTTTATCCTTATTACATATAAGTATATTTATATATCTTATATATAATTATATATAAGGCTTTTACGCTCGCGGCCATTAATGTTATTATTTTATGTTCTTTTATAATTATAAATAACTTCACATGGTTCGTTTGTTTCAATGGTGCTCGGGCACTCAAGCGAATTACAGTCATGATAGTAGTGAACCTTTGTAGTTTTCTCTTGTGGATCTGGCTGAAGAGAATCAAGTGTATTTGGCGCTAAATTCGAAATCATGATATCAGATTAACTGACATTCCTTCTACAACCTTTGCAGAGGTAAGATGCTATTCTTATTCACTGGCCAGCAGGAAAAGGCACGGCAAGCGATCTGATTGCGTCCGCACATCGGAATTTAACCCCACATCTTGGAATAGGGCTATAGGCTCAATTCAAACGGCTATGTGAAGCTTCTGGACACTGCGGTCAAGCTTCTGTCGTGGATGGATGTTGAGAGCGGCTACTATTAGCTCCCAACCATAATCTGGTTGCTGTTTTTTGATTTTTTAAATACTTTCATTTTTAGATGGGGTAGTGTTTTGTTTTACTTATATACATATAGGCGTAGGAGTGGCTGTGTGGTAAGTAGCTTGCTTACCAGCCACATGGTTCCGGGTTCAGTCCCACTGCGTGGCACCTTGGGCAAGTGTCTTCTACTATAGCCTCGAGCCCACCAAAGCCTTGTGAGTGGATTTGGTAGACGGAAACTGAAGGAAGCCCGTCGTATATATGTATGAATATATGTATGTATGTATGTATGTATGTATATGTTTGTGTCTGTGTTTGTCCCCCCAACATCGCTTGACAACCGATACTGGTGTGTTTATGTCCCCATAACTTAGCGGTTCGGCAAAAGAGGCCGATAGAATAAGTACTAGGCTTACAAAGAATAAGTCCTGGAGTCGATTTGCTCGACTAAAGGCGGTGCTCCAGCATGGCCACAGTCAAATGACTGAAACAAGTAAAAAAAAAAATACTCTTAAATTTACCCCGAAAACACTGTACATACTCGAATGGAGGCAAATAATCCCTTCTAATTTGGGCACAAGGCTAGCAATTTTGAGGAAATAGGGAAATCGATTGCATTCATCTATACCGCTCAAGTGGTTCTTATTTTATCAACTCCGAAAGAATGAAAGGCAAAGTCGATTTCGACAGCATTCGAGCTAAGCATTTTATGGAACGCCGTGACGATTTTGCCGGCTCACCGCCTTGATAATAATTAATATTTTTGCTCTAGGCACAAGGAGAGAAAATTTTCAGAGCAGGTGGTAAAGTTGATTAAATCGACCCAATACTCAACTGGTAATTATTCTGTCGACCTAAAAAGGATGAAAGGCAAACTCGACACCGACGGAATTAGAACTCACGATGTAAAGACGGAAGAAATGCCGGTAACGTTTCGCAAAAAGTCCTCCTTCAGAAAAAGAGACAAGCTGCTAGTGCACCTTCTGCTCTTGTTTCTTCCTCCTCCTCGGTCTACAACTCTTATTACAACTACTATTACAAACGACAGCTGCGACTACTCCTCCTGACAAACAAGCGGTAACTACTACTAATTGAATTACAGCTGGTGTTGCTTTTCTGTTGGTACTAACACTACTACCACAACTACAATTACTACGACAAATAGTAGCACTAATACTGCTGCTGCTACTACGACAACTACTCTATTACTGGTACTGCTTCTATCGTTGTTGGTGCTGCTGCTGCTGCTACTACTACTACTACTAAAATCACTAGAACTACTGCAGCTACTGCAACAACTACAACCTCTACTACTACTATTACGACTACGACTGCTACTACTACCACCACTACTACTACCACCACTACTACTACCACCTCTACTACTAACCCCCCTCACCACCACCACCACTAGCACTACCACCACTACGGCTTCTACTTCAACTACTATTACTATTATTATTACTACTATTGTAGTCACCACTACTACTACTATCACCACCAATACTACTACCACCTCCATCACCACCACCACTACCACTACTACCACCACTACTACTGCTGCTGTTGCTGCTGGTACTACAAAATTTCATTACACGAAATATTTTAATTATGCAAAAACTAAACCTTATGCATCATAGCATTCCACGTTATTATTCCTCCTGGGCCCACCGCCACTTCACCAGCATATGACTATTGTTGTTTAACAAACAAAATCTAAAAATCAAATAAACAAATTAATCAATGAAAAAATTATGGAAACTATTTTTGAAACTTTTTAATTTCCGGTGGGAGGGTTGTGAGTACAGGGGGAAGAAGGCTAGAAAGACTATATAATAAATTTATAAAATATATAAATTTATGAGTATGTACACACAAACACAACACACACACACACACACACACTCACAAACATACACACGCACTCATACATGCTTACACACGAACACACACACACACACATATATGCACATAGATACATATGCATATATATTCATAAATACATTTATATACATATATACATACGCAAACACACAAAGGTACCTATGTAAATATACGTAAGCATACATATAATTATATACACATGCATATATGTGTGTGTATGTGTGTGTGTGTGTGTGTGTGTGTGTGTGTGTGTGTGTGTAATGATATACATACATGTATATACTGATATACATATATATATATATATATATAT
>NW_026349935.1:10524-11443 GCF_001194135.2 Octopus bimaculoides | reverse complement strand
TATATATATATATATATATATATATATATATATATATGTATATGTGTGAGTGTGCATGTACATATGTGTATATGTGTGTGTGTATGCATGTATGTGTATACATACATACATACATATATGCATATACACATACAGGGAGAGAGAGAGAGAGAGAGAGAGAAGTGTGTATGTGTCGTTTGTATGTTTTTTCTATTGTTTCCTATGCAAATATTTTTTTACTATTTTCTTCGTTTTTAAGTTAGTTTTCAATTTTTTTCCTCTGCTTCCCCTTTCTTAAAATAAGTCTTAATTTCTGTTATTCTGTCACAAAACACGCCGTTTTGTACGACTGAATGGCAGCATATTCTTCAGTTTTTGAAATATGTTCAAGGTTAAAAAAGAAATCAAAAATTTAACGAACGACGAAAACTCGTTAATATGGCTTCCAGTTTTCAATGTTTAACGGTTTTTAAAGAAATGGTTTAAATGATAGCAAATCTTTTGCACTAACTTGGTAGCTTGATACCCAATATGTGCCGTTATAGACAAAATGTTTGAAATTCGGTAATGAACACACACACACATACATACATACATACATATATATATATATTGAATAACCAAAAGCAGAAACCTGGTTTGTGGATATCCGTAATTGCATAATATTTTTATTTGTGCTGTTAAATGTTTTAATTCTTTCTGTTTTCCTCGCATACCGTTTTTCTCTGTTATATTGGTGCGCTACGGTGGATTATTTAAGACTTGGCTCTTATTTCTAGCAGGTAGATGCTCATTAAGCATCATTACGATATTTCATAGCTCCTTAAAGCTATCATAACTGCGTTCCACCAATGCTACTACTGGTGATATCATCAAATTTTGAATTTATCCACAGATGATATGAGCAGTAGTAACATCTAACTTCAAATCTCAGTGTTTG
>NW_026349935.1:6731-10030 GCF_001194135.2 Octopus bimaculoides | reverse complement strand
ATATATATATATATATATATATATATATATATATATATATATATACATACATACATACATACATACATACATACATACATACAGAGTGTCCAAAAAGAATGTATACACACTTTAACTGTTGACAACTTAGTTGATGTTTTTCTTTCTAAATGAAACCCTTTGGAATTAATGATGGCAGTCAGGCAAAGCTTTGAACAAAGGAAATTCGTTCTAAAAGGCTACTGGAAGAGTGAAAACACAGGTGAAGTGCAAAGACAGTTTAGGAGGGAGTTTCAAACAGATCCACCGATGCGACTTACCATCACTCGAATTTGAGATAAGTTTGAAGCCGACGGAACTGTTAAGAATATCCACGAGAAGAGTTCTGGAAGACCACGAACATCGACAACCCTCACAAAGTAAGGAGTACTGGAAACGTATTAACAAAATCCAAGAAAATCTGTGCAGCAAGCGAGTCATGAGGTAGGTTTGTTGTTGGCACTCCGTCGCTTACGACGTCGAGGGTTCCAGTTGATCCGATCAACGGAACAGCCTGCTCGTGAAATTAACGTGCAAGTGGCTGAGCACTCCACAGACACGTGTACCCTTACCGTAGTTCTCGGGGGATATTCAGCGTGACACAGAGTGTGACAAGGCTGACCCCTTTGAATTACAGGCACAACAGAAACAGGAAGTAAGAGTGAGAGAAAGTTGTGGTGAAAGAGTACAGCAGGGTTCGCCACCATCCCCTGCCGGAGCCTCGTGGAGCTTTTTAGGTGTTTTCGCTCAATAAACACTCACAACGCCCGGTCTGGGAATCGAAACCGCGATCCTATGACCACGAGTCCGCTGCCCTAACCACTGGGCCATTGCGCCTCCCATGAGGTAGGTATTTCAAAATCGTCTCTCCAACGCATTTTGAAGCGTTGTCAATGGACAAGTTACGTTCTAAGATTAGTCCATGCTATTAGTGGCAATGATCCAGACCGATGAGTACAGTATTGTGAGTGGTACTTGGCATGGTGTGTAGAAGATGCACACTTTCCAACAAAGATTATGTGGAATGATGAGGTCACATTCAAATTAAACGGTTCGATTAACCGCTACAATTGCACCTACTGTGGACCTGAGAATCTGCATGCTATGGTTGAACACCATGTTAATTTACCAGGAGTTACAGTGTGGTGTGGCTTATCATCAAGAGGATTAATTGGACCATTCTTTTTTGGGGCTACTGAGACTGGTCCCGTTTACTTGAACTTACTGCAACAGTCTGTCATACCAAGCATTAACGAAGACTTTGAAAATGGGGAGTTTTATTTTCTGTAAGATGAAGCATCCCCCACACTACTAATGCGCTGTTAGATCCTTCCTTGGTGAGATTTTGCCAAATAGGTGGATTTGATTAAGGGGTTTCGTTGAATACCTTCCACATTCACCAGACCTCACACCACTAGACTTTTTTTTTTTTATGGGGATACCTAAAAGACAAAATTTATGCTATGAAACCTGCAACAGTCGCTGATTCGTGAGCTGCCATTGAACGAGAATGCACACAAATACCAAACAAATTGTTTCGTGCTGTTTGCGATTCCAATGCTTCGCGTTGTCAGCAGTGCTTGGACCAGAACAGACATCAGTTTGAAAACAGACAATTAAATAATGTCTGTAGATTCTATCGAATTTTGAAAATGAAATGTGTTTTAATAAACACCTACTTTACAATTATTTCAAGTGTGTATACATTTTGGGGGGATACCCTGTGTATATAGGGAAGAGGATTTGAAAATGCAGAGGTCTTTTAAAGATGTTTATTGACTTGACCGGTTTAACTTCTTTTTTTAAATGAGTTTCAAAAGTAAAATGTAAGGCTTTGTGTAGCTTTTGTGCTGTTAAAAATAGTTATCATAGATGCATCAAAATACAGTGATACAGTCTTAGACGATGATAAGAGAATGTTAAGAAATAGAATCTTTGACAATGGTGTATACACATCATTGTCAAAGATTCTATTTCTTAACATGTGTGTGTGTGTGTGTGTGCCTGTGTCTCGCTGTCTAAATGTGTGCGTGTGCGTGTATATGTATATATATGAACAGGCATGAATATGTGAACGTATATGTCTGTATATGTGAGTGAAGTCTTCATGTAGACCTATGCCCAGAAGTGTTCCAGCTGTGACCACCCTGTCTTTTATTCAGGCATAGTGTATCTAGGACTACATTATCTAATGTGTTTTTCCCTGTTGTTTAGCCCCGAGTCAGTCTTTATCTGACCTAAGAACAGAGGCTATCCAGCTGTGACCATCCCATCTTTTATTCAGACAGTGTATCTAGGACTACATTATCTAATGTGTTTCACCATATTGTTGTTTAGCCCCAGGTCAGTCTTTACCCAGCAGACCGAAGAACAGAGGTTATCCAGCTGTGACCATCCTGTCATTTATTCAGACTTAGTGCATCTAGGACTACATTATCTAATGTGTCCTTCCTTGTTATTGTTGTCGTTGCTGTTAACGTTTAACCCTAAGCCATCCCAGACACAGACGACGTTCTAACCATGACCACTTCATCTGTTATTCACACATTATTCATCCAGAATTATATACAATTTCCGATTCTTTGAAGATTATAATGAATGAAGTATGAGCAATATCAGGCTGCTATTTTTAGCAAGTGGAGCAATTATTTAGATCTTCCCGCGTCGGTGTCGCTGGCGTGGTCGAGTGGGTTGCCGGGGAGTAGGGTGGCGCTGTGTCTCGTGTTTGCTCATACCGAAATAAAACGTCGATCGATAACAAAGATATAGATTAGATCAGATAAGGTCGATACTGCGATGGCGATTATCTGTTTGAATGTGGTGCGTTTGAAACGGCATGGGGGTGGGGGCGGTCACAGAAGAAGTGCGAGAGAAGGAGAAAGGGAGGAGTGAAGAGGAGGAGGGGAAGGAATGGAGGGAGGGAGGGAGGATAAAGACGGATATGAAGGCGTTTAGAGAGGGAAAACGACGAGAGAGTGAGAGAGAGTTTTATGGTTCCATAAATACATGAAGATAATGGATATATGTCTGTATGTCAACGTATACGTTTGTGTTTCTTTATGTATATAGGTATGTGTATGAATGTGTTTGTGTGTGTATATATACGTATATATATATATATGTGTGTGTGTGTGTGTGTGTGTGTGTGTGTGTGTGTGTGTGTGTACACACACAGAAACACATTCATATACATACCTATATATATACGTACTTATGTATATATGTGTTTGTGTGGGTAAGTGCGTGTATACGTATTTATATATATATATATATATATATAT
>NW_026349935.1:5167-5985 GCF_001194135.2 Octopus bimaculoides | reverse complement strand
TATATATATATATATATATATATATATATATATATATATATAAATATACATGTATGTGTATGTATATGCATATGTATATATGTGTGTGTGTGTGTTTTCGTTTGCGTATGTGTGCGTGTGTATGTATACACCTACTTACATATGTACACACATATACATACATGTATATACATGTGTATGTACAGATATGTGTGTGTATGTGCGTGCGGTCATGTAGCCGTGTGTTTGCATGTATATACGCATATATGTATGTATTATCTGCAAATGTATGTACTTGTTCAACAGGTTTTGATCCGCACGCACATACATACATACATACATACATACATACATACATATGTGTATATATGCATAGTGGGCCAAAAATCACACACAAAATATGTTCAATACTCTCAGCAATTATGAAAGATATTCTTCAGTTCGATGAGTATACACGTACTTGTACATGATTAACAACAACAATAATAATAATAATGATAATAATAATAACAAACACATATCAATACATACACATGTATGTATTATTATAATAAAAAAATATTCAGACAAATACATAACAAAAACACCAGGATTTACAAATATACATAACATACAGAAAATTGCACTACTGGGCACTGCACACATCCTACGCAAAACACTTTCAATACAGTAACCATAAGAGCATCACAGCAAACCACAGCACATACCCAAGGCACACAGAGCTGCGCTCGGTAGTGAAGTGAAAGCACGTTATAAAAATAAAACTACTGAACAATAATAATAATAATAATGATGATAATAATAATAATAATAATAACTTCCCGATACAAACAGATAGA
>NW_026349935.1:0-5061 GCF_001194135.2 Octopus bimaculoides | reverse complement strand
ATTATAATAAAAAAATATTCAGACAAATACATAACAAAAACACCAGGATTTACAAATATACATAACATACAGAAAATTGCACTACTGGGCACTGCACACATCCTACGCAAAACACTTTCAATACAGTAACCATAAGAGCATCACAGCAAACCACAGCACATACCCAAGGCGCACAGAGCTGCGCTCGGTAGTGAAGTGAAAGCACGTTATAAAAATAAAACTACTGAACAATAATAATAATAATTATTATTATTATTATTATAATGATGATGAGGAGGAGTAGGAGGAGGATTTTTATTGGCCACAAGAACTCATGGCATAGAGAACAATATCAAAAGACGAGTTACAAAATACAAAACAAAGGGAGACACTACAATATAGATAGATAGATAGATAGATAAATAGATAGATAGATAGATAGATAGATAGATAGATAGATAGATAGATAGATAGATAGATAGATAGATAGATAGATAGATAGATAGATAGATAGATAGATAGATAAATAGATAGATAGATAGATAGATAGATAGATAGAGTTGTCCTGGGTTTCATATCCATAAAGCGCTTAGCCTTACAGTGTTCCTTCAGACCCTAAAACCCCTTGGCCTATAACATCTCTAGCAAAAGTGGTCTCTCTAGAAAATGGAAGAGGAAAAGACTTCGTTACTGTCAACAACAAAGGATCGTCTGCCTTTGACTGCTAACAAATTGACCGTGTTGATGTGTGGATCCCAGGACGCCAGCAGAAATTTTCTGAAGTGCAAGAAGGGTCCGAAGGGAGAAGTTTATGTAGCATGACTGCGTAGTAAAAAGTTTGCTTCCCAGCCACAATTCCGAGTTCAGTCCCACTGTGTGGCAACTTGGGCAAGTATTTTCCACTACAGCCACGGGCCGACTAAAGCCTTGTGAATGGATTTGGTAGACTGAAATTGTAAAAAGGCCGTCGTATATATATATACATAGACATACCCTTCACCAACCCATCTAAATAGCTTAGATGTAGCTTACTTGACTATCCAGTCTTTCTCTTATTACTTCCTAGATTACCCGCCCCACCGATATGATTCCCTTTATTATTATTTTTTTTTATTTTTTTTTTATTTTAAGTTTTATTTTAAGTTTATTCTGACTTTTTTACATGAATATCTGTGTATGTCTTTTTATTGTATTGTATTGTTCTTAACCACCAACTTAACACTACACACTGAATCGTGGCAAGGTATGGAAGGTTTTCGGAGGACCGGAGAGATTATGTCTGGGTGGAGAATTATACGAGGTATAGTACTATACAGAATACCGAAAGGATCTTCACCTCTTACATCACACCTTTCTTCCTACTTCAACGCCGAGATGATATAATTTCCTGGGAGAGAAATAATTTTGCGGCTGAGGATAGCTTTACATTGTAAATTATACACATATTATATTATATTATATTATATTATATTATATTATATTATATTATATTATACACATGTAAAGCTTGAAACACGTGTACCGCGGAATCCTTTGTAGTTTTGTTGTTATTTTTTTGATTTACAATTTATTTATATATATATATATATATATATATATATAGAACAAATAGAGAGGGATTATCAATCCTGGCAAAATACTTCCTAAGCTTTCTGTTGACACACAGGACTTACGATATTACTTAGATTAGTGAAAAACTTCAGATAATCTTTTGGTAGGCTCCAAGGTTATGGTTCATCACAATTCTATATTGTAAATCCGTGGATGGTCTCAGACAAACTGGTTTTTACACCAGTACTCTGCTTGTTATAACCGGAAATAGCTCTGACGAAAGCAGTATTAATTTTCTTTAGCCGTTCAATTTTCCTCAGCTGAGCAAGATCAGTTGAGTAAACCTATTAGTAATGCACCTATAATGACTACTGGAAACAACTGTAAGCAAAATTTGCTCCGAAAAAGGAAAAAATAGAGAAAATGTGCGTTCGTTTGTGTGTGTGTCTGTCTGTGTCTGTGTGTGAGTTTGTGTGTAAGTGTGTGTGTTTGTTTGTGTTTGTGTGTGTGTGCACCTGCGAGCGTGCACGTACATATATGTACAGACTAATACACATACATTCGTATACTAGGGGCATGTTAATCATGATTTCATGGTTTACCGTTTGACAGATCCATTAACGTCCGGTCGCTGCGATTCCATAAATTTAGCGCGTCGTCGTTCCTCGTTCTGCGAAAACATGGTTTTTCAACATTGGTTCTGAGGAAATCTGTTTTTCTTTTTATCTTTTATCTTTTATTGTTTTGCTTGTTACAATTATTAGACAACGCCCACGCTGGGGCACCTCGAAGAACTCTTAGGCTAGATACTTGGTCTATCGGTTTCTTACCGCTAATTTCCAGTAACGAAACCACTCCAAACGGTGGGGTGGGATAAACACGGACACACGGACACACACATATATGTGTCTGTATGTATGTGTGTGTGTATATATATATATATATATATATATATATGTATGTATGTATACAGATATTTTTTCACGTCTGGCCTACAGCCCTTCTTGTATATTTTCACCGTTTCGTCCTCCTGTTGTGTTTTCTGTTTGCCACTATTCCTCCGCATTGCAAATCTAATTTAATTTAATTTGTTTCCGCGGGAAGAACTATTCTAACCATGCGTCCTGCCCTAGTTCTTCGAAACGTTTAGTTTAGAATAGGGGCAGCTGATGAAGGAAATATTCTCTATGTGGCCTGTTTGTTTTCTGTGTTCTGTTTATCATTTTGTCCACGTTTTTTTTTGTGACGTCCTGTACCCAGATATGCATCTCTATATACATGTAGATGTAGGTATGTACATATATGTACGTATACGTACATGTATGTACATATATGCATATACTCACATATTATTTGTATTACATTATATATATATATATATATATATATATACATACATATGTACGTATATTATACACGCACAAACATACATTTATACATTTATAGATACATATACACACACACAAATCTATATGTGTATGTATAACGTATACGCGTACACGCAAACACATGTATACATAAAGATAAACATACTTGCGTGCACACGTATACCTTTCTCTCGCAACTTTTAACTTCACAAGAAAATTGTTCAGTCAATCTTTTCATTAGGTACGCTTCTGCCACCAACCGCCATTGAGGAACTCCTATTAAAGAAGACTTTGCAGAAGGTGAGAAGGAGAAGGAGGACAAAGAAGAAGAAAAAGGAGGAGGAAGAAGAAGAAAAGAAAAAGGCCAATGACGTCACGTCTCTTTGGAAACTGCAATATAATATTTTAACACCACCATTTGTATGTTTGACAAGGAATCTTTTCAACGCTGACAAATATTTGATATTAACGTGGTAGCAGAGAAAAAAGATAAAGCAAATTCCCTGAGATATTTTGCTCAAGTTCCCAGGAACAGAATTACGGAAATGTTTATCTGTCCTTTCTTTTAAAATTCAAATATAAACTACTAAGTTTCTGTGTGTGTGTTTTGACAAAGGTATTTCACCTAAAAGGTTACAGTTTATAAACGTACGTTGCGTGAGGCCTCCTCGTCATTCGGGAGCAAACCTACTACATCTACTTCAAACGCTTACCTGGCAGATAGGCAAAAATGCATATTCCGCTAAAGTTATAATTAAACACGTTCGAGAGTTCTTTTCGTTTGCTGCAACAGATTTCGAATTTTTCTTATTTTTGTTCCAATCGTTTCCAAATTTACTTATTCTGATATATGGTTTTCTAAGCTAATTATGAAAAATGATATTAATTTTTAGGACACTAGTCTGTTAGAGAATCTATGTTCGAGATCGAAGCAGCATATGAATTAAAAAGTATTGCTTAAAGCTACTTTAATATGGCTCTAACCAGGAGGCGCAATGGCCCAGTGGTTAGGGCAGCGAACTCGCGGTCATAGGATTGCGGTTTCGATTCCCAGACCGGGCGTGTTTGTGAGTGTTTATTGAGCGAAAACACCTAAAACTCCACGAGGCTCCGGCAGGGGATGGTGGCGAACCCAGCTGTACTCTTTCACCACAACTTTCTCTTACTTCCTGTTTCTGTTGTGCCTGTATTTCAAAGGGTCAGCCTTGTCACACTGTGTCTGTGGAGTGCTCAGCCACTTGCACGTTAATTTCACGAGCAGGCTGTTCCATTGATCGGATCAACTGTAACCCTCGACGTCGTAAGCGACGGAGTGCCAACATGGCTCTACCCTAAGAGACGACGACACTGCCATTTAACACCAGGAAGACGTCTCCTCCAGCTGGTTTATTCAGTGCCTTGCATGAGTATCCGCCACCGAGGAGATCCAATACAAATCAAGACCACGTTGTTTGGTGGTCTTGAAGCCAGAGTGGCAGGAATTATCTCTCGCTTGTAATGAATAACGAGTGCGAGAAGCTCACTGAATAAACCAGCTGGAGGAGACGTCTTCCTGGGGTTAAATGGCAGTATCGTTGTCTCTTAGGGGGCAGCTGCGTTAAAATGACCATAAGCTATACTTTTTGGTTCGTATACCGCTTCTATCTCAAACACATTTTCTAATGGACTAGTTTCCTAGTTACAAAATTAGTGATTGTATGACACTGCTTTCTATATATTGCAAGCGATGTCTACCGCTGCCATGTCTTGCAGTTTTAAACTTGAAAAGTTAGAAAATAATAATGATAATTTCGTATGTATATTTCGTGTGCAAGATTCTTGATGTGGATACGTGTGTTGAAAGAAATACAATTAAACCTTGGGAGAGGCATTATGCCGGTAATAAACACACGCACTGGTTCAGTCCTTTATCAATTTATATAGTTTTTTGTTAAATTATTTCATTGCACTCTTGCAATCTCTTAAGTAACTTGTCTCTCCACTTCCATTTATTTTTCACCTAAAAGGTTAGAGTTTATAAACGTACGTTTATAAATGGAAGTGGAGAGACAAGTTACTGAAGAGATTGCAAGAGTGCAATGAAATAATTTAGCTAAATATCAGCCATTTTGTATTAAGGTGAGACACACATAAGAAGGAAGGAAACAAAGGACCACTGATGAGG
>NW_026349934.1:0-679 GCF_001194135.2 Octopus bimaculoides | reverse complement strand
AACCCTAGGGAATTGATCACTTAATTCATAAAGGATAAATGATCCCACCAAAGCAGCTATTTGGGCTGAGTCGGAACTTCCCATGGGAACATCAAATGCCCCAGGGGTATCTTTCCTTACCCATATCTTATCTTTAAAGCTAATAAACGATTTCCTTGCTGCTGTTATAACTTTAAATTCTTCTTTAGTAAGGCCTGCTTTTTTATGGAAGAACCACATTGCCTTGTTTAGTACTATTGGGTTAATTGATCTATAAAAGTTAGCTATATCAAATTGGATAAATTTTGTTTTTTCTTTATGCTCAATCGATCTAAACCAATTAATTACTTGGTCTGTACTAGACCATAATTCTAACTTTAACTTAGTGGTCATTGTGGGTAGATAGTTATTTATAATGTTCTTGCTTAATATTCCTATGTCCGATCTCGTTGGGCATATGAGTCTTAGTGATGGCTGTGTCCAGAAATTTACTTTATGGTCCTTGAGTATAAATCTTGGTTCTCTTGGCACCAACGGTTCTGTCCTATCGGTCAAGTTATACTTTTCCATTATTTCTTTAGTTTCTCTGTTAAAATCCTTAAGTACTTTCCAATTTGCTATTTTATAATTCTTCTCAATTTCCTTCTGCAGTAGTTTGTTGTAGTTCTGTTTAGTCAATTTATATATGTTCCCTGTTTTA
>NW_026349933.1:32375-33133 GCF_001194135.2 Octopus bimaculoides | reverse complement strand
AGAGAGGAGTGAGAGAGAAACGATAGAAAGAAGAGCGAGAGAGAGAGGAGGGAGAGTGAGAGAAGTGGGAGAGAGATAGAAGAGGGAAAGAGAGAGTGCAGCGAAAGAGAGAGGAGAGAGACCGCAGCGAAAGAGAGAGGAGCGAGAGAAACAGAGAAGAGCAAGACAGAAGAGCATACATATTAACTTAGGCACGTACGTACATCCATCTCTCTCGAGAGGGAGACAGAGTGAAAGAAATACAGACAGACAGAGACAGAGACAGGGACAGAGAGACAGAGATTGAGCGAAAGAAAGAGAGAGACTGAGAGAGAGACAGACAGACAGACAGAGAGGGCGAGAAAGTGTTAGTTTCCTTTATTTTCCGTTAGTTTCCGTTACTTTCCCTTGCCTTACGTTAGTTTCCTTTAGTTCCCGTTAGTTTCCGTTATTTTCCGTAACCTTCCGTTAGGTTCCGTTAGTTTCCGTTACTTTCCTTTAATTTACGGTACTTTCCGATAGTTTCCGTTTCTTTCCGTTACTTTCCGTTAGTTCCCGTTATTTTCCGTTACTTTCCGATAGTTTCCGTTAGTGTCCGTTAGTTTCCGTTAGTTTCCGTTACCTTCCGTTAATTTCCGTTAGTTTCAGTCACTTTCCGTTAGTTTCCTTTAGTTTCCGTTGGTCTTCGTTACTGTCAGTTAGTTTCCATTACTTTCCGTTATTTCCCGTTACTTTCCGTTAGTTTCCGTTAGTTTCCTTTAGATTACGTTACTTTCCGT
>NW_026349933.1:25476-31018 GCF_001194135.2 Octopus bimaculoides | reverse complement strand
GGAGAGAGAGAAGTGGGAGAGAGATAGAAGAGGGAAAGAGAGAGTGCAGCGAAAGAGAGAGGAGAGAGACCGCAGCGAAAGAGAGAGGAGCGAGAGAAACAGAGAAGAGCAAGAGAGAGGCGCATACATATTAACGTTGGAACCTTCGTACATCCATCTCTCTCGAGAGGGAGACAGAGTGAAAGAAATACAGACAGACAGAGACAGAGACAGGGACAGACAGACAGAGAGGGCGAGAAAGAGTTAGTTTCCTTTATTTTCCGTTAGTTTCCGTTACTTTCCCTTGCCTTACGTTAGTTTCATTTAGTTCCCGTTAGTTTCCGTTATTTTCCGTAACCTTCCGTTAGGTTCTGTTAGTTTCCGTTACTTTCCTTTAATTTACGGTACTTTCCGTTAGTTTCCGTTACTTTCCGTTAGTTCCCGTTATTTTCCGTTACTTTCCGATAGTTTCCGTTAGTGTCCGTTAGTTTCCGTTACCTTCCGTTAGTTTCCGTTATATCCGTTAGTTCCCGTTAGGTTCCGTTAGTTTCCGTTACTTTTCCTTAGTTTCCGTTTGTGTCCGTTAGTTTCCGTTACTTTCCGTCAGTTTCCGTTACTTCATGTTAGTTTCCGTTACTTTTCGTTACTTTCCGTTACTCTCCGTTAGTTTTACGTTAGTTTCCGTTAGTTTCCGTTAGTTTCCGTCACTTTCCGTTAGTCTCCGTCAGTTTCGTTTTCGTTACTTTCAGTTAGTTTCCGTTAGTTTCCGTCACTTTTCGTCACTTTCCGTTACTTTTCGTCACTTTCCTTTAGTTTCCGTTAGTTTTCGTTACCTTCAGTTAGTTTGCATTACTTTCCGTTTGTTCCCGTTACTTTCCGTTTGATTCCGTTACTTTCAGTTAGTTTCCGTTACTTTCCGTTAGTTTCCGTTACTTTCTGTTGCCTTCCGTTAGTTTCCGTTATTTCCGTTAGTTCCCGTTAGTTTCCGCTAGTTTCCCTTACTTTTCCTTAGTTTCTGCTAGTTTCCGTTAGTTTCCCTTACTTTCTGTTAATTTCCGTTAGTTTCCGTTTCTTTCCGTTAGTTTCCGTTACTTTCCGTGAGTTTTCGTTAGTTTCCGTTACTTTCCGTTAGTTTCTGTTACTTTCCGTTACTTTCCTTTAGTTTCCGTTACTTTCCGTTTGTTTGCGTTAGTTTCCATTACTTTCCGTTAGTTTCCGTTACTTTCTGTTACTTTCCGTTAGTTTCCGTTACTTTCCGTTTGTTTCCGTTAGTTTCCCATAGTTTCCGTTACTTTCCGTTACTTTCCGTTAGTTTCCGTTACTTTCCGTTAGTTTCCGTTACTTTCCGTTACTTTTCGTTACTAAGAGCAGTTGAGAGAGATGAGCAACAGAGAGAAGAGCAAAAATGATAGGAACAAGATAGAGAGAGGAACGAGATAGGAGCAAGAGACTGAGGAGGAAGAGGGAGAGGCGCAAGAGAGAATGAGGAGGGAGAGAGGAGCGAGAAAGTGAATGAGGAGGGAGAGAGGAGCGACTGAGAGAAAGAGAGCGAGAGAGACAAAGAAGAGCGATAGACACAAAAGAGCGAGAGAAAGAGAGGAGCGATAGATAGAGAGAGGAGCGGGAGAGAGAGTAGATCGAGTGATGGAGGAGCGAGAGAGAGCGGAGCAAGTGAGCGAGAAGCGAGAGAGAGGAGCGAGAGAGAGGAGCGAGAGAAAGAGAGGAGCGAGAGAGAGAGGAGCGAGAGAGAGAGTAGAGCGAGTGATGGAGGAGCGAGAAAGAGAGAGTGGAGCAAGTGAACGAGAAGCGAGAGTGGAGCGAGAGAGAGGAGCGAGAGAAAGAGAGGAGCGAGAGAAAGAGAGGAGCGAGAGAGAGAGTAGAGCGAGTGATGGAGGAGCGAGAGAGAGAGAGTGGAGCAAGTGAGCGAGAAGCGAGAGAGAGGAGCGAGAGAGAGGAGAGAGAGAGAGGAGGGTGTGAGAGAGTCTGAGAGAGAAAAAGTCTGCGAGAGAAAAAAGAATGAGAGGCAGAGAAAGAGTGAGAGAGAGAGACAAAGTGGAGTGGGAGAGAGAGGAGCGATTGAGAGAGAGGAGCGTGAGAGAGAGAAACGAGAGTGAGAGAGATGAGCGAGAAAGGGAGGAACGAGAGAGAGCGGAGCGTGATAGAGAGCGGAGCGTGAGAGAGCGAGAAGTGCGAGAGAGATAGGAGCGAAAAGAGTGAGAGAGAGAGAAGTGGGAGAGAGAGAGGAGGGAGAGAGAGAGAAGAGGGAGAGAGAGAGCGCAGCGAAAGATAGAGAAGAGGGACAGAGATCGCAGCGAAAGAGAAGAACGAGAGAGACAGAGAAGAGCAAGAGAGAGGAGCATACATATTAACGTAGGCACCTATGTACATTCCTCTCTCTCTCGAGAGAGGGAGACAGAGAGACAGAAATACAGAGAGACAGAGACAGAGACAGAGAGACGGAGATTGAGTGAAAGAGAGAGACTGAGAGACAGAGAGGGCGAGAAAGAGTTAGTTTCCGTTAGTTTCCGTTAGTTTCCGTTAGTTTCCGTTACTTTCCGTTAGTTTCTGTTAGTTTCCGTTAATTTCCGTTGCCTTACGTTATTTTTCGTTAGTTTCCGTTAGTTCCCGTTAGTTTCCGTTAGTTTCCGTTACTTACCGTTACTTTCCTTTAGTTTCCGTTATTTTCTAATAGTTTCGGTTAGTGTCCGTTAGTTTCCCTTACTTTCTGTTAGTTTCCGTTCCTTTCTGTTATTTCCTTTATCTCTGTTTGTTTCCGTTAGTTTCCGAAGGGTTCCTTCAGTTCCCGTTCGTTTCCGGTAGTTTCCGTTATTTCCGTTAGTTTCCGTTGCTTTCCGTTAGTTTTCGTTGCTCTCCGTTAGATTCCGTTACTTTCCGTTACCTTCCGTTACTTTCCGTTACCTTCCGTTAGTTTCCGTTATTTCTGTTAATCTCCGTTAGAGTCAGTTAGTTTCCGTTTGTTTTCCTTAGTTTTCGCCAGTTTCCGTTCGTTTCCGCTACTTTCCGTTAGTTTCCGTTAGTTCCCGACACTTTCGGATTGTTTCAGTTGGTTTCCGTTACTTTTCGTTAGTTTCCGTGAGGTTCCGTTAGTTTCCGTTGCTTTCCGTTACTTTCCGTCATTTTCAGTGAATTTCCTTAGTTTCCGTTACTTTCTGTTAGTTTTACGTAAGTTTCCGTCACTTTCCGTTAGTTTCCGTTAGTTTCCGTTAGTTTCCTTTAGTCTCCGTTAGTTTCCGTTACTTTCCGTTAGTTTCCATTACTTTCCGTTATTTTCCGTTACTTTCCATTACGTTCCGTTAGTATCCGTGTTTCCGTTAGTTTCCGTGAGTCATCGTTAGTTTCCGTTAGTTTCCGTTAGTTCCCGTTAGCTTCCGTAACTTTCCGTTAGTTTCCGATACTTTCAGTCAGTTTCCGTGGCTTTCCTTAGTTTCCATTAGTTTCCGTTACTTCCCCTTAGTTTTACGTTAGTTTCCATTACTTTCCGTTAGTTTCCGCTGCGTTCCGTTAGTTTCCGTTACTTATCATTAGTTTCCGTTAGTTTCCGTTAGTTTCCCTTACTTTCTGTTAGTTTTCGTTAATTTCCGTTAGTTTCCGTTACTGTCCGTTAGTTTTACGTTAGTTTCCGTTAGTTTCCGTTAGTTTTCGTCACTTTCCGTTAGTTTCCGTTAGTTTTCGTTACTTTCAGATTATTTCCATTACTTTCCGTTAGTTCCCGTTAGTTTCTGTTAGTTTCCGTTAGATTCCGTTACTTTCCGTTAGTTTCCGTTACTTTCCGTTAGTTTCTGTTAGTTTCCGTTTGTTTCCGTTTTTTTACGTTAGTCTCCGTTAGTTTCCGTTAGTTTCTTTTACTTTCCGTTACTTTCTGTTACTTTCCGTTAGTTTCCGTTACTTTCCGTTACTTTTCGTTAGTAAGAGCGGTAGAGAGAAAGGAGCAACAGAGAGAAGAGCAAAAATGATAGAGAGAGGAATGAGATATGAGCAAGAGAGTGAGGAGGAAGAGGAGCAAGAGAGAAAGAGGAGGGAGAGTGAGAGAGGAGCGAGAGAGAGAAAGGGGAGCGAGAGTGATAGGAGCAAGGGAAAGAGAGGAGCTATAGAGAGTGTGGAGAGAGAGAGGAGCGAGAGAGAAACAGAATAGCGAGAGAGAGAGGAGCAAGGGAGAGAGAAGAGCGAGAGAGAGTGTGGAGCGAGAGAGAGAGATGTGCGAGAGAGAGAGGAGCGAGAGGAGGGAGAGAGAGAGAAGAGGGAGAGAGAGAGAGATGAGGGAGAGAGAGAGAAAGGGAGCGAGAGTGATAGGAGCAAGGGAGAGAGAAGAGCGAGAGAGAGTGTGGAGCGAGAGAGAGATGTGCGAGAGAGAGAAGAGCGAGAGGAGGGAGAGAGAGAGAAGAGGGAGAGAGAGAGATGAGGGAGAGAGAGATATGAGGTAGAGAGAGAGAAGAGGGAGACTGAGAGAAAAGGGAGAGAGAGAGCTTAGCGAAAGAGAGAGAAGAGGAAGAGAGAGAGAGCAGCGAAAGTGAGAGGAGCGAGATAGATAGAGAAGTGCAAGAGAGAGGAGCATGCATATTAACGTAGGCACGTACGTACATCCATCTCTCTCTCGAGAGAGGGAGACAGAGAGACAGATATACAGACAGAGACAGAGCGAAAACAGAGGGACTGAGAGAAAGAGAGAGAGACAGACAGAGGGCGAGAAAGAGTTACTTTCCGTTACTCTCCGTTCAATTCCGTTAATTTACGTTACTTTCCGTTAGTTTCCGTTACTTTCCGTTAATTTTACGTTAGTTTCCGTTACTTTCCGTTAGTTTCAGTTACTCTTCGTTAGTTTCCGTTATTTTCGTAGGTTTCTGTTAGTTTCCGTTAGTTCCCGTTACTTTCCATTAGTATCCGTTAGTTTCCGTTACTTAATGTTAGTTCCCGTTAGTTTCCGTTACTTTCCGTTAATTTCCGTTAGTTTCCGTTACTTACTGCTAGTTTCCGTGAATTCCCTTTAGGTTCCGTTAGTTTCCGTTAGTTTCCCTTACTTTCTGTTAGTTTCCGTTCCTTTCTGTTATTTCTGTTATCTCCGTTTGTTTCCTTTAGTTTCCGAAGGGTTCCTTTAGTTTCAGTTCGTTTCCGCTAGTTTCAGTTATTAACGTTAGTTTCCGTTGCTTTCCGTTAGTTTCCGTTGCTTACCGTTAGTTTCCGTTGCTTTCCGTTAGTTTCCGTTACTTTCCGTTAATTCTTGTTAGAGTCCGTTAGTTTCCGTTACCTTCCGTTAGTTTCCGTTATTTCCGTTAGTTCTTGTTAGTTTCCATTACTTTCCGTTATTTTCCGTTAGTTTCCGTTACTTTTCGTTAGTAAGAGCGGTAGAGAGAAAGGAGCAACAGAGAGAAGAGTAAAAATGATAGGAGCAAGATAGAGAGAGGAATGAGATATGAGCAAGAGAGTGAGGAGGAAGAGGAAGTGGAGCAAGAGAGAAAGAGGAGGGAGAGTGAGAGAGGAGCGAGAGAGAGAAAGGGGAGCGAGAGTGATAGGAGCAAGGGAAAGAGAGGAGCGAGAGAGAGTGTGG
>NW_026349933.1:24105-24903 GCF_001194135.2 Octopus bimaculoides | reverse complement strand
AGTTACTTTCCGTTACTCTCCGTTAGATTCCGTTAATTTACGTTACTTTCCGTTAGTTTCCGTTACTTTCCGTTAATTTCCGTTAGTTTCCGTTACTTTCCGTTAGTTTCCGTTACTTTCCGTTAGTTTCCATTGCTTTCCGTTAGTTTCCGTTATTTTCGTAGGTTTCTGTTAGTTTCCGTTAGTTCCCGTTACTTTCCGTTAGTATCCGTTAGTTTCCGTTACTTAATGTTAGTTTCCGTTACTTAATGTTAGTTTCCGTTAGTTTCCGTTACTTTCCATTACTTTCCGTTAGTTCCCGTTAGTTTCCGTTACTTTCCGTTAATTTCCGTTAGTTTCCGTTACTCTCTGCTAGTTTCCGTGAATTCCCGTTAGTTCCCGTTAGTTTCCGTTAGTTTCATTTACTTTCTGTTAGTTTCCGTTCCTTTCTGTTATTTCTGTTATCTCCGTTTCTTTCCTTTAGTTTCCGAAGGGTTCCTTTAGTTTCAGTTCGTTTCCTCTAGTTTCAGTTATTAACGTTAGTTTCCGTTGCTTTCCGTTAGTTTCCGTTACTTTCCGTTAGTTCTTGTTAGAGTCCGTTAGTTTCCGTTACCTTCCGTTAGTTTCCGTTATTTCCGTTAGTTCTTGTTAGGGTCCGTTAGTTTCCGTTACTTTTCCTTAGTTTTCACCAGTTTCCGTTCGTTCCCGCTACTTTCCGTTAGATTCCGTTACTTTGCGTTACCTTCCATTAGTTTCCGTTATTTCCGTTAGTTCCCGTTAGAGTCAGTTAGTTTCCGTTACTTTTCCTTAGTTTTCGCC
>NW_026349933.1:21450-23435 GCF_001194135.2 Octopus bimaculoides | reverse complement strand
ACTTTTCGTTAGTAAGAGCGGTACAGAGAAAGGAGCAACAGAGAGAAGAGTAAAAATGATAGGAGCAAGATAGAGAGAGGAATGAGATATGAGCAAGAGAGTGAGTAGGAAGAGGAAGTGGAGCAAGAGAGAAAGAGGAGGGAGAGTGAGAGAGGAGCGAGAGAGAGAAAGGGGAGCGAGAGTGATAGGAGCAAGGGAAAGAGAGGAGCGAGAGAGAGAGGAGCGAGAGAGAAACAGAATAGCGAGAGAGAGAGAGGAGCAAGGGAGAGAGAAGATCGAGAGAGAGTGTGGAGCGAGAGAGAGAGATGTGCGAGAGAGAGAAGAGGGAGAGAGAGAGATGAGGGAGAGAGAGAAGAGGTAGAGAGAGAGAAGAGGGAGACTGAGAGAAGAGGGAGAGAGAGCTTATCGAAAGAGAGAGAAGAGGGAGAGAGAGCACAGCGAAAGTGAGAGGAGCGAGATAGACAGAGAAGTGCAAGAGAGTGGAGCATGCATATTAACGTAGGCACGTACGTACATCCATCTCTCTCTCGAGAGAGGTAGACAGAGAAACAGAAATACAGACAGAGACAGAGACAGAGAGAAAACAGAGGGACTGAGAGAAAGAGAGAGAGACAGACAGAGGGCGAGAAAGAGTTACTTTCCGTTACTCTCCGTTAGATTCCGTTAATTTACGTTACTTTCCGTTAGTTTCCATTGCTTTCCATTAGTTTCCGTTATTTTCGTAGGTTTCTGTTAGTTTCCGTTAGTTCCCGTTACTTTCCGTTAGTATCCGTTAGTTTCCGTTACTTAATGTTAGTTTCCGTCAGTTTCCGTTACTTTCCATTACTTTCTGTTAGTTTCCGTTCCTTTCTGTTATTTCTGTTATCTCCGTTTGTTTCCTTTAGTTTCCGAAGGGTTCCTTTAGTTTCAGTTCGTTTCCGCTAGTTTCAGTTATTAACGTTAGTTTCCGTTGCTTTCCGTTAGTTTCCGTTGCTTTCCGTTAGTTTCCGTTGCTTACCGTTAATTTCCGTTGCTTTCCGTTAGTTTCCGTTACTTTCCGTTAGTTCTTGTTAGAGTCCGTTAGTTTCCGTTATTGCCGTTAGTTCTTGTTAGGGTCCGTTAGTTTCCGTTACTTTTCCTTAGTTTTCACCAGTTTCCGTTCGTTCCCGCTACTTTCCGTTAGATTCCGTTACTTTGCGTTACCTTCCATTAGTTTCCGTTATTTCCGTTAGTTCCCGTTAGAGTCAGTTAGTTTCCGTTACTTTTCCTTAGTTTTCGCCAGTTTCCGTTCGTTTCCGCTACTTTCCGTTAGTTTCCGTTACTTTCGTTAGTTCCGATACTTTCGGTTTGTTTCCGTTGGTTTCCGTCACTTTTCGTTAGTTTCCGTTAGTTTCCGTGAGTTTCCGTTAGTTTCCGTGAGTTTCCGTTGCTTTCCGTTGCTTTCCGTTACTTTCCGTCAGTTTCCGAGATTTTCCCTAGTTTCCGTTAGTTTCCGTTAGTTTTACGTAAGTTTCCGCCACTTTCCGTTAGTTTCCGTTAGTTTCCTTTAGTTTCCGTTAGTTTCCGTTAGTTTCCATTACTTTCCGTTATTCCCGTTAGTTTCCGTTTGTTTCCGTTACTTTCCGTTACTTTCCGTTAGTTTCCGTTATTTCCCGTTACTTTCCATTACTTTCCGTTAGTGTCCGTGTTTCCGTTAGTTTCCGTGAGTCATCGTTAGTTTCCGTTAGTTCCCGTTAGTTTCCGTTAGTTTCCGATACTTTCCGTCAGTTTCCGTGACTTTCCTTAGTTTCCATTAGTTTCCGTTACTTTCCCTTAGTTTTACGTTAGTTTCCATTACTTTCCGTTAGTTTCCGTTAGTTTCTTTTACTTTCCGTTACTTTTCGTTAGTAAGAGCGGTAGAGAGAAGGGAGCAACAGAGAGAAGAGTAAAAATGATAGGAGCAAGATAGAGAGAGGAATGAGATATGAGCAAGAGAGTGTGGAGGAAGAGGAAGTGGAGCAAGAGAG
>NW_026349933.1:17705-21080 GCF_001194135.2 Octopus bimaculoides | reverse complement strand
GAGCATGCATATTAACGTAGGCACGTACATACATCCATCTCTCTCTCGAGAGAGGTAGACAGAGAGACAGAAATACAGACAGAGACAGAGACAGAGAGAAAACAGAGGGACTGAGAGAAAGAGAGAGAGACAGACAGAGGGCGAGAAAGAGTTACTTTCCGTTACTCTCCGTTAGATTCCGTTAATTTACGTTACTTTCCGTTAGTTTCCGTTAGTTTCCGTTACTTTCCGTTAGTTTCCATTGCTTTCCGTTAGTTTCCGTTACTTTCCGTTAATTTCCGTTAGTTCCCGTTACTTTCCGTTAGTATCCGTTAGTTTCCGTTAGTTTCCGTTACTTTCCATTACTTTCCGTTAGTTCCCGTTAGTTTCCGTTACTTTCCGTTAATTTCCGTTAGTTTCCGTTACTTTCTGCTAGTTTCCGTGAATTCCCGTTAGTTTCCGTTAGTTTCCGTTAGTTTCCGTTACTTTCTGTTAGTTTCCGTTACTTTTCCTTAGTTTTCACCAGTTTCCGTTCGTTTCCGCTACTTTCCGTTAGTTCCCGATACTTTCGGTTTGTTTCCGTTGGTTTCCGTTACTTTTCGTTAGTTTCCGTTAGTTTCCGTGAGTTTCCGTTAGTTTCCGTTGCTTTCCGTTACTTTCCGTCAGTTTCCGAGATTTTCCCTAGTTTCCGTTAGTTTCCGTTAGTTTTACGTAAGTTTCCTTAAGTTTCCGTTAGTTTCCGTTAGTTTCCGTTAGTTTCCTTTAGTTTCCGTTAGTTTCCGTTAGTTTCCATTACTTTCCGTTATTTCCCGTTAGTTTCCGTTTGTTTCCGTTACTTTCCGTTACTTTCCGTTAATTTCCATTATTTCCCGTTACTTTCCATTACTTTCCGTTAGTGTCCGTGTTTCCGTTAGTTTCCGTGAGTCATCGTTAGTTTTCGTTAGTTCCCGTTAGTTTCCGTTACTTTCCGTTAGTTTCCGATACTTTCCGTCATCGTTAGTTTCCTTAGTTTCCATTAGTTTCCGTTACTTTCCCTTAGTTTCACGTTAGTTTCCATTACTTTCCGTTAGTTTCCGTTAGTTTCTTTTACTTTCCGTTAGTTTCTGTGACTTTCCTTTAGTTTCCGTTACTTTCCGTTACTTTTCGTTAGTAAGAGCGGTAGAGAGAAAGGAGCAACAGAGAGAAGAGTAAAAATGATAGGAGCAAGATAGAGAGAGGAATGAGATATGAGCAAGAGAGTGAGGAGGAAGAGGAAGTGGAGCAAGAGAGAAAGAGGAGGGAGAGTGAGAGAGGAGCGAGAGAGAGAAAGGGGAGCGAGAGTGATAGGAGCAAGGGAAAGAGAGGAGCGAGAGAGAGAGGAGCGAGAGAGAAACAGAATAGCGAGAGAGAGAGAGGAGCAAGGGAGAGAGAAGAGCGCGAGAAAGTGTGGAGCGAGAGATAGAGATGTGCGAGAGAGAGAGGAGCGAGAGAGAGAGAAGAGGGAGAGAGAGAGTTGAGGGAGAGAGAGAAGAGGTAGAGAGAGAGAAGAGGGAGACTGAGAGAAGAGGGAGAGAGAGAGCTTATCGAAAGAGAGAGAAGAGGGAGAGAGAGCGCAGCGAAAGTGAGAGGAGCGAGATAGACAGAGAAGTGCAAGTGAGAGGAGCATGCATATTAACGTAGGCACGTACGTACATCCATCTCTCTCTCTCGAGAGAGGTTGACAGAGAGACAGAAATAGAGACAGAGACAGAGACAGAGAGAAAACAGAGCGTCTGAGAGAAAGAGAGAGAGACAGAGGGCAAGAAAGAGTTACTTTCCGTTACTCTTCGTTAGATTCCGTTAATTTACGTTACTTTCCGTTAGTTTCCGTAACTTTCCGTTAATTTCCGTTAGTTTCCGTTACTTTCCGTTAGTTTCCGTTGCTTTCCGTTAGTTTCCGTTCCTTTCCGTTAGTTTCCGTTACCTTCCGTTAGTTCTTGTTAGAGTCCGTTAGTTTCCGTTACTTTTCCTTAGTTTTCACCAGTTTCCGTTCGTTCCCGCTACTTTCCGTTAGTTTCCGTTACTTTCCGTTACCTTCCGTTAGTTTCCGTTATTTCCGTTAGTTCTTGTTAGGGTCCGTTAGTTTCCGTTACTTTTCCTTAGTTTTCATCAGTTTCCGTTCGTTCCCGCTAGTTTCTGTTTGTTTCCGTTAGTTTCCGTTGGCTTCCGTTACTTTTCGTTAGTTTCCGTTAGTTTCCGTTACCTTCCATACTTTCCGTGATTTTCCTATGTTTCCGTTAATTTCCGTTGGTTTGCGTCAGTTTACGTTACTTTCCTTTAGTTTCCGTTACTTTCCGTTTGTTTCCGCTAGTTTCCGTTACTTTCCGTTACTTTCCGTTAGTTTCCGCTAGTTTCCGTTAGTTTCCGCTAGTTTCCGTTAGTTTCCGTTACTGTAAGTTACTTTTCGTTAGTAAGAGCGGTAGAGAGTGAGGAGCAACAGAGAGAGGAGCAAAAATGATACGAGCAAGATAGAGAGAGGAACGAGATAGGGGCAAGAGAGTGAGGAGGCAGAGGGAGAGGAGCAAGAGAGTGGAGGGAGAGGAGCAAGGGAGAGTAGGGAGAGGGAGAGGGAGAAGAGAGCGAGAGAGAGAAAGACGAGCCAGAGAGAGAAAGACGAGCCAGAGAGAGAAAGACGAGCGAGAGAGAGCGGAGCAATGGAAAGAGAGGAACGAGAGAGAGTGTGGAGCGAGAGAGAGAAGAGCGAGAGAGAGAGGAGCGAGAGAGAGAGGTGCGAGAGAGAGAGAGGAGCGAGAGAGAAAAAGAATAGCGAGAAAGAGAGGAGCAAGGGAGAGAGAGGAGAGAGAGAAAAGTGCGAGAGAAAGAGAGGTGCGAGAGAGAGAGAATAGTGAGTGCTGGAGGAGCGAGAGAGTGAGAGAGTGGAGCAAGTGAGAGAGGAGTGAGAGAGAGGAGCGAGAGGAGGGAGAGAGACAGAAGAGGGAGAGAGAGAAGAGTGAGAGAAAGAGAGAGAGAAGAGGGAGAGAGAGAAGAGAGAGAGAGAGTGAAGAGGGTGAGAGAGGGAAGAGGGAGAGAGAGAAGAGGGAGAGAGAGTGCAGCAAAAGAGAGAGGAGCGAGAGAGACAGAGTTTCCGTTACTTTCCGTTAGTTTCCATAACTTTCCTTAGAGGAGCGAGAGAGACTGAGTTTCCGTTACTTTCCGTTACTTTCCGTTAGGTTCCGATAATTCCCGTAACGGAAACTAACGGAAAGTATCTCTTTCCTCCCCTCTCTGTCTCTCTCTTTCAATCTCTGACTCTCTGTCTCTCTGTTTCTCTATCTCTCTGTTTCTCTATCTCTCTCTGAATATCTCTTTCTCTCTGTCTTTCTCTCTCTCAATGTGTCTCTCTCTCACGCCCTCTCTCCTTCTCTCGCCCTCTCTCTC
>NW_026349933.1:13094-17208 GCF_001194135.2 Octopus bimaculoides | reverse complement strand
ACTAACATAAACTAACGGATAGTAACTGAAACTAACGGAAACTAACGGAAACTAACGGAAAGTAACGGAAAGTAACGGGAACTAACGGAAACTCACGGAAACTAACGGAAACTAACGGATATTAACAGAAAGTAACGGAAAGTAACGGAAAATAACGGAAAGTAACGGAAACTAAGGGAAAGTTACGGAAACCAACGGAAAGTAACGGAAACTTACGGAAAATAACGGAAACTCCTCTCTTTCTCGTTCCTCTCTCTCTCGCTCATCTCTCTCTCGTTCCTCTCTCTCTCGCTCCTCTCTTTCCCACTCCACTCTCTCTCTCTCAATCTCTCTGTCTCTCCCTCTCTCACAGACTCTCTCTCTCCCAGACTCTCTCTCTCTCTCAGACTCTCTTACTCATTTTTGCTCCTCTCTCAGTTGCTCCTCTCTCTCTACCGCTCTTACTAACGAAAACTAACGTAAGTCACGGAAACAGACGGACAGTAACGGAAAATAACGGAAAGTAACGTAAACTAACGGAAAGTAACGGAAACTAACGAAAACTCACGGAAACTACCGGAAACTAACGAAAACTAACGGAAAGTAAGGAAAACTAACGTAAAGTGAAGGAAAATAACGGAAAGTAACGAAAAATGACGGAAACTAACGGAAACTAATGAAAACTAACGGAAAGTAACGGAAACTATGGAAAGTTACGGAAACTGACGTAAAGTAACGGAAACCAACGGAAACTAACGGGAAGTAACTGAA
Organism: Octopus bimaculoides; assembly: GCF_001194135.2. Classification (NCBI taxonomy): domain Eukaryota; kingdom Metazoa; phylum Mollusca; class Cephalopoda; order Octopoda; family Octopodidae; genus Octopus; species Octopus bimaculoides. The sequence goes on along the minus strand of NW_026349933.1, from coordinate 16,458 downwards.
ACTAACGGAAATTAACGGAAAGCAACGGAAAGTAACGGAAACTAACGGAAACTTTTCGTTAGTTTCCGTTAGTTTCCGTGAGTTTCCGTTAGTTTCGGATACTTTCCGTTAATTCCCGTTAGCTTCCGTTTATTTCCGTTACTTACCGTTAGTTTCCGTTACTTTCCATTAGATCCCGTTATTTTCGTTAATTTCCGTTAGTTTCCGTAAGTTTGCGTTAGTTTCTGTTACTTTCCGTTAGTTCCCGTTAGTTTCCGTTACTTTCCGTTAGTTTCTGCTATTTTCGTTGGCTTCCGTTAGTTTCCGTTAGTTTCCGTTGGTTCCTGTAGTTTCCGTTAGTTTCCGTTGTTTCCGTTAGTATCCGTTACTTTCCGTTACTTTCCGTTAATTTATGTTCGTTTCCGTTAGTTTCGTTACTTTCCGTTAGTTCCCGTTAGTTTCCGTTAGTTTCCATTAGTTTCCGATAGTTTCCGTTAGTTTGCGTTACTTTCCGATAGTTTCCGTTAATTTCCTTTACTTTCCGTTAGTTTCCGTTAATTCCCGTTAGTTTCCCTTACTTTCTGTTAGTATCCGTTACTTTCTGTTATTTCCGTTAGTTTCCGTTAGTTTCCGTAGGTTTCCTTTAGTTCCCGTTTGTTTCCGCTAGTTTCCGTTATTTACGTTAGTTTCCGTTTTCCCCTTACTTTCCGTTACCTTCCGTTAGTTTCCGTTACTTCCCGTTAGTTTCAGTTAATTTCCGTTAGTTTCCGTTACTTCCCGTTAGTTTCCGCTAGTTTCCGTTACTTTTCGTTAGTTTCCGTTACTTTCTGTTTCTTTCGTTAGTTTCCGTTACTTTCCGTTAGTTTTCATTAGTAAGAGAGTCAGAGAGAGAGGAGCAACAGAGAGAGGAGCAAGATAGAGAGAGGAAAGAAATAGGAGCAAGAGAGTGAGGAGGAAGAGGGAGAGAAACAAGAGAAAAAAGAGGGAGAGAGGAGCGAGAGAGAGAGGAACAAGGGAAAGAGAGGAGCGAGAGAGAAACAGAATAGCGAGAGAGAGAGATGAGCAAGGGAGAGAGATATGAGCAAGGGAGAGAGAGGAATGAGAGAGAGTGCAGAGCGAGAGAGAGAAAAGAGCGAGAGTGAGAGGAGCGAGACAGAGAGAGAGGAACGATAGAGAGTGAATAGGGCGAGAGAGAGGAACGAGATAGGAGCAAGAGAGTGAGAAGGAAGAGGGACAGGAGCAAGAGAGAATGAAAAGTGAGAGAGGAGCGAGAGAGAGAAAGAGGAGCCAGAGAGAGAAAGAGGAGCGAGAGAGTGAGGAGCTAAGGAAAGAGAGGAGCGAGAGAGAGTGTGGAGCGAGAGAGAGAGGAGCGAGAGAGAAACAGAATAGCGAGAGAGAGAGAGAGACGAGCAAAGAAGAGAGGAGTGAGAGAGAGGGTGGTGCAAGAGAGAGTAAATAGCGAGAGCGAGAGAGGAGCGAGAGAGAGTCTGAGATAGAGAGAGAGTCTGAGAGAGAGTGTGAGAGAGAGTGTGAGAGAGAGACAGAGAGAGTGAGAGAGAGAGTGGATTGGGAGAGAGAGGAGCGAGAGAGAGAGAGGAGCGAGAGAGAGAGAGATGAGCGAGAGAGAGACGAGCGAGAGAGAGAGAGAAGCGAGGGAGAGACAGAATTGCGAGTGAGAGAGGGGAGCGAGAGGAGCGAGAGAGAGGAGAGGGCGAGAGAGAAGAGGGAGAGAGAGGGAAGAGGGAGAGAGAGAAGAGGGAGAGAGAGAGAGAAGAGGGAGAGAGAGAGAAGAGGGAGAGAGAGAGTGTAGCGAAAGAGAGAAGAGCAAGACAGAGGAGCATACATATTAACTTAGGCACGTACGTACATCCATCTCTTTGGAGAGGGAGACAGAGTGAAAGAAATACAGACAGACAGAGACAGAGACAGGGACAGAGAGACTGAGATTGAGGGAAACAGAGAGAGACTGAGAGAGAGACAGAGAGGGCGACAAAGAGTTACTTTCCGTTACTTTCCGTTACTTTCTGCTAGTTTCCGTTAGTTTCCGTTAATCTCCGTTAGTTTCCGTTAGATTCCGTTACATTCCGTTAATTTCCGTGAGTTTCCGTTAGTTACCGATACTTTCCGTTAATTCCCGTTAGTTTCCGTTAATTTCCGTTACTTACCGTTAGTTCCCGTTACTTTCCGTTACTTTCCGTTACTTTCCGTTGCTTTCCATTAGATCCCGTTATTTTCGTTAATTTCCGTTACTTTCCGTTAGTTTCCATTAGTTTCCGTAAGTTTGCGTCAGTTTCTGTTACTTTTTATGTTAGTTCCCGTTAGTATCCGTTACTTTCCGTTAGTTTCTGTTATTTTCGTTGGTTTCCGTTAGTTTCCGTTGGTTCCTGTAGTTTTCGTTATTTCCGTTAGTATCCGTTCGTTTCCGTTACTTTCCGTTAATTTATGTTCGTTTCCGTTAGTTTCGTTACTTTCCGTTAGTTCCCGTTAGTTTCCGTTAGTTTCCATTAGTTTCCGTTACTTTCCGATAGTTTCCGTTAGTTTGCGTTACTTTCCGATAGTTTCCGTTAATTTCCGTTACTTTCCGTTAGTTTCCGTTAATTCCCGTTAGTTTCCTTTACTTTCTGTTAGTATCCGTTACTTTGTGTTATTTCCGTTATTTCCGTTTATTTCCGTTAGTTTTCGTAGGTTTCCTTTAGTTCCCGTTTGTTTCCGCTAGTTTCCGTTATTTAGGTTAGTTTCAGTTGCTTTCCGTTTTTTCCCTTACTTTCCGTTACCTTCCGTTAGTTTCCGTTAGTTTCCGTTACTTTTCCTTAGTGTCCGCTAGTTTCCGTTAGTTTCCGTTACTTTCCGATAGTTTCAGTTAATTTCCGTTACTTTCCGTTACTTTCTGCTAGTTTCCGTTAGTTTCCGTTAGATTCCGTTACATTCCGTTAATTCCCGTTAGTTTCCGTTAATTTCCGTTACTTACCGTAAGTTTGCGTCAGTTTCTGTTACTTTTTATGTTAGTTTCCGTTAGTATCCGTTACTTTCCGTTAGTTTCTGTTATTTTCGTTGATTTCCGTTAGTTTCCGTTGGTTCCTGTAGTTTTCGTTATTTCCGTTAGTATCCGTTCGTTTCCGTTACTTTCCGTTAATCTATGTTCGTTTCCGTTAGTTTCGTTACTTTCCGTTAGTTCCCGTTAGTTTCCGTTAGTTTCCATTAGTTTCCGTTACTTTCCGATAGTTTCCGTTAGTTTGCGTTACTTTCCGATAGTTTCCGTTAATTCCCGTTAGTTTCCTTTACTTTCTGTTAGTATCCGTTACTTTCTGTTATTTCCGTTTATTTCCGTTAGTTTTCGTAGGTTTCCTTTAGTTCCCGTTTGTTTCCGCTAGTTTCCGTTATTTAC
>NW_026349933.1:11658-12508 GCF_001194135.2 Octopus bimaculoides | reverse complement strand
GAGAGAGAAACAAAATAGCGAGAGAGAGATAGGAGCAAGGGAGATAGAGGAATGAGAGAGAGTGCGGAGCGAGAGAGAGAAAAGAGCGAGAGTGAGAGGAGCGAGACAGAGAGAGAGGAACGATAAGAGTGAATAGGGCGAGAGAGAGGAACGAGATAGGAGCAAGAGAGTGAGAAGGAAGAGGGAGAGGAGCAAGACAGAATGAAAAGAGAGAGAGGAGCGAGAGAAAGAAAGAGGAGCCAGAGAGAGAAAGAGGAGCGAGAGAGTGAGGAGCTAAGGAAAGAGAGGAGCGAGAGAGAGTGTGGAGCGAGAGAGAGAGGAGCGAGAGAGAAACAGAATAGCGAGAGAGAGTGTGGAGCCAGAGAGAGAGGAGCGAGAGAGAAACAGAATAGCGAGAGAGAGAGAGAGAGACGAGCAAAGGAGAGAGAGGAGTGAGAGAGAGGTTGGAGCAAGAGAGAGTAAATAGCGAGAGAAAGAGAGGAGCGAGAGAGAGAGAGAAGAGCGAGTGATGGAGGAGCGAGAGAGTGAGAGAGTGGAGCGAGAGAGAGAGAGTCTGAGATAGAGAGAGAGTCTGAGAGAGAGCGTGAGAGGGAGACAGAGAGAGTGAGAGAGAGAGAGTGGATTGGGAGAGAGAGGAGCGAGAGAGAGAGGAGCGAGAGAGAGACGAGCGAGAGAGAGACTAGCGAGAGAGTGACGAGCGAGAGAGAGACGAGTGAGAGAGAGGAGCGAGAGAGAGACAGAATTGCGAGAGAGAGGGGAGCGAGAGGAGCGAGAGAGAGGAGAGGGCGAGAGAGAAGAGGGAGGGAGAGGGAAGAGGGAGAGAGAGACAGAGAAGAGCAAGACAGAGGAG
>NW_026349933.1:9069-10525 GCF_001194135.2 Octopus bimaculoides | reverse complement strand
AGGAGCATACATATTAACTTAGGCACGTACGTACATCCATCTCTTCGGAGAGGGAGACAGAGTGAAAGAAATACAGACAGACAGAGACAGAGACAGGGACAGAGAGACAGAGATTGAGGGAAACAGAGAGAGACTGAGAGAGAGACAGAGAGGGCGACAAAGAGTTACTTTCCGTTAGTTTCCGTTACTTTCCGTTAGTTTCCGTTACTTTCCGTTAGTTTCCGTTAGTTTCCGTTAGTTTCCGTTAGTTTCCGTTAGTTTCCGTTAGTTTCCCTTAATTTGCGTTAATTTGTGTTACTATCCGTTATTTTCCGTTATTTTCGTTAGTTTTCGTTAGTTTCCGTTACTTTCTGCTAGTTTCCGTTAGTTTCCGTTACTCTCCGTTAGTTTCCGTTAGATTCCGTTACATTCCGTTAATTTCCGTTAGTTTCCGTTAGTTTCCGATACTTTCCGTTAATTCCCGTTAGTGTCCGTTAATTTCCGTTACTTACCGTTAGTTTCCGTTACTTTCCGTTAGTTTCCGTTGCTTTCCATTAGATGCCGTTATTTTCGTTAATTTCCGTTACTTTCCGTTAGTTTCCATTAGTTTCCGTAAGTTTGCGTCAGTTTCTGTTACTTTTTATGCTAGTTCCCGTTAGTTTCCGTTACTTTCCGTTAGTTTCTGTTATTTTTGTTGGTTTCCGTTAGTTAGTTTCCGTTAGTTTCCGTTGGTTCCTGTAGTTTTCGTTATTTCCGTTAGTATCCGTTAGTTTCCGTTACTTTCCGTTAATTTATGTTCGTTTCCGTTAGTTTCGTTAGTTTCCGTTAGTTTCCGTTAGTTTCCGTTAGTTTCCGTTAGTTTCCATTAGTTTCCGTTACTTTCCGATAGTTTCCGTTAGTTTGCGTTACTTTCCGATAGTTTCCGTTAATTTCCGTTACTTTCCGTCAGTTTCCGTTAATTCCCGTTAGTTTCCTTTACTTACTACTTAGTATCCGTTACTTTCTGTTATTTCCGTTATTTCCATTTATTTCCGTTAGTTTCCGTAGGTTTCCTTTAGTTCCCGTTTGCTTCCGCTAGTTTCCGTTATTTATGTTAGTTTCAGTTGCTTTCCGTTTTTTCCCTTACCTTCCGTTAGTTTCCGTTAGTTTCCGATAGTTTCAGTTAATTTCCGTTACTTTCCATTAGTTTCCGTTACTTCCCGTTAGTTTCCGTTACTTTTCGTTACCTTCCGTTAGTTTCCTTTACTTACTGTTAGTTTCCGTTAGTTTCCGTTTGTTTCCGTTAGTTTCCGTTACTTTCTGTTTCTTTCGTTAGTTTCCGTTACTTTCCGTTAGTTTTCATTAGTAAGAGAGTCAGAGAGAGAGGAGCAACAGAGAGATGAGCAAAAATGATAGGAGCAAGATAGAGAGAGGAACGAAATAGGAGCAAGACAGTGAGGAGAAAGAGGGAGAGAAGCAAGAGAAAAAAAGAGGGAGA
>NW_026349933.1:7910-8868 GCF_001194135.2 Octopus bimaculoides | reverse complement strand
CAAAATAGCGAGAGAGAGATAGGAGCAAGGGAGATAGAGGAATGAGAGAGAGTGCGGAGCGAGAGAGTGAAAAGAGCGAGAGTGAGAGGAGCGAGACAGAGAGAGAGGAACGATAGAGTGAATAGGGCGAGAGAGAGGAACGAGATAGGAGCAAGAGAGTGAGAAGGAAGAGGGAGAGGAGCAAGAGAGAATGAAAAGAGAGAGAGGAGCGAGAGAGAGAAAGAGGAGCCAGAGAGAGAAAGAGGAGCGAGAGAGTGAGGAGCTAAGGAAAGATAGGAGCGAGAGAGAGTGTGGAGCGTGAGAGAGAGGAGTGAGAGAGAAACAGAATAGCGAGAGAGAGACACGAGCAAAGGAGAGAGAGGAGTGAGAGAGAGGGTGGAGCAAGAGAGTAAATAGCGAGAGAAAGAGAGGAGCGAGAGAGTGAGAGAGTGGAGCGAGAGAGAGAGTCTGAGATAGAGAGAGAGTCTGAGATAGAGAGAGGGTCTGAGAGAGAGCGTGAGAGAGAGACAGAGAGAGTGAGAGAGAGAGAGTGAGAGAGAGAGTGGATTGGGAGAGAGAAGAGCGAGAGAGAGAGAGAGGAGCGAGAGAGAGATGAGCGAGAGAGAGACGAGCGAGAGAGAGACGAGCGAGAGAGAGACGAGCGAGAGAGAGGAGCGAGAGAGAGACAGAATTGCGAGAGAGAGGGGAGCGAGAGGAGCGAGAGAGAGGAGAGGGCGCGAGAGAAGAGGGAGAGAGAGGGAAGTGGGAGAGAGAGAAGAGGGAGAGAGAGAGAAGAGGGAGAGAGAGAGAGCGTAGCGAAAGAGAGAGGAGCGAGAGAGACAGAGAAGAGCAAGACAGAGGAGCATACATATTAACTTAGGCACGTACGTACATCCATCTCTCTAGAGAGGGAGACAGAGTGAAAGAAATACAGACAGACAGAGACAGAGACAGGGACAGAGAGACAGAGATTGAGCGA
>NW_026349933.1:6384-6884 GCF_001194135.2 Octopus bimaculoides | reverse complement strand
GAATAGGGCGAGAGAGAGGAACGAGATAGGAGCAAGAGAGTGAGAAGGAAGAGGGAGAGGAGCAAGAGAGAATGAAAAGAGAGAGAGGAGCGAGAGAGAGAAAGAGGAGCCAGAGAGAGAAAGAGGAGCGAGAGAGTGAGGAGCTAAGAAAAGAGAGGAGCGAGAGATAGTGTGGAGCCAGAGAGAGAAGAGCGAGAGAGAAACAGAATAGCGAGAGAGAGAGAGACGAGCAAAGGAGAGAGAGGAGTGAGAGAGAGGGTGGAGCAAGAGAGCGTAAATAGCGAGAGAAAAAGAGGAGCGAGAGAGAGAGAAGAGGGAGTGATGGAGGAGCGAGAGAGTGAGAGAGTGGAGCGAGAGAGAGAGTCTGAGATAGAGAAAGAGTCTGAGATAGAGAGAGGGTCTGAGAGAGAGCGTGAGAGAGAGACAGAGAGAGTGAGAGAGAGAGAGTGAGAGAGAGAGTGGATTGGGAGAGAGAGGAGCGAGAGAGAGAGAGAGGAGCG
>NW_026349933.1:3063-5798 GCF_001194135.2 Octopus bimaculoides | reverse complement strand
AAAGAAATACAGACAGACAGAGACAGAGACAGAGACAGGGACAGAGAGACAGAGATTGAGCGAAACAGAGAGAGACTGAGAGAGAGACAGAGAGGGCGACAAAGAGTTACTTTCCGTTAGTTTCCGTTAGTTTCCGTTAGTTTCCGTTAGTTTCCGTTAATTTCCGTTACTATCCGTTAGTTTCCTTTGCTTTCCGTTAGTTTCCGTTATTTTCGTTAGTTTCCGTTAGTTTCCGTTAGTTTTTGTTAGTAAGAGCGGCATAGAGAGAGAGGAGCAACAGAGAAAGGAGCAAAAATGATAGAAGGATAGAGAGAAGAACGAAATAGGAGCAAGAGAGTGAGGAGGAAGAGGGGGAGGAGCAAGAGAAAAAGAGGAGCGAGAGAGGAGCGAGAGAGAGAAATAGGAGCGAGAGAGAGAGAGGAGCAAGGGAAAGAGAGGAGCGAGAGAGTGTGAAGCGAGAGAGAGAGTGGAGCGAGAGAGAGAGACGAGCAAGGGAGAGAGAGGAGCGAGAGAGAGTGTGGAGCAAGAGAGAGTAAATAGCGAGAGAAAGAGAGGAGCGAGAGAAAGAGAAGAGCGAGTGATGGAGGAGCGAGAGAGTGAGAGAGTGGAGCAAGTGAGAGAATAGCGAGAGAGCAGCGAGAGAGAGAGACTGAGATAGAGAGAGAGTCTGAGAGAGAGTCTGAGATAGAGAGAGTCTGAGATAGAGAGAGTCTGAGAGAGAGTGTGAGAGAGAGAGACAGAGAGAGTGAGAGTGAGAGAGTGGATTGGGAGAGAGAGGAGCGAGAGAGAGAGAGAGGAGCGAGAGAGAGAGATGAGCAAGAGAGAGAGGGACGAGTGTGAGACGAGCGAGAGAGAGAGGAACGATAGAGAGAGCAGAGCGACAGAGAGAGAGGAGCGAGAGAGAGAATTGCGAGAGAGAGAGGAGCGATGGAGAGGAGTGGGAGAGAGAGGAGGGAGAGAGAGGGAACAGGGAGAGAGAGAAGAGGGAGAGAGAGAAGATGGAGAGAGTGAAGAGGGAGAGAGAGCGTAGCGAAAGAGAGAGGAGCGAGAGAGACAGAGAAGAGCAAGACAGAGACAGAGACAGGGACGGAGAGACAGAGATTGAGCAAGAGATAGACTGAGAGAGAGACAGAGAGGGCGAGAAAGAGTTACTTTCCGTTAGTTTCCGTTAGTTTCCGTTACTTTCCGTTACTATCCGTTAGTTTACGTTAGTTACCGTTAGTTTCCGTTAGTTTCCGTTAGTTTCCGTTACCTTCCGTTAGTTTCCGTTAGTTTCGTTGCGTTCAGTTAGTTTTCATTAGTTTCCGTTACCTTCCGTTTTTCCCGGTAGTTTCCGTTACTTTTCCTTAGTTTCCGTTAGTTCCCGTTAGTTACCGTTAGTTTCCGTTAGTTTTCGTTACTTTCCGTTAATTCCCGTTAGTTTCCGTTACTTTCCATTAGGTTCTGTTAATTTCCGTTACTTTCCGTCAGTTTCCGCTAGTTTACGTTATTTCCGCTAGTTTCCGTTAGTTTCCGTTACTTTCCGTTAACTTCCGTTAACTTCCGTTACTTCCCGCTAGTTTCCGTTACTTCCCGTTAGTTTGCGTTACTTCCCGATAGTTTCCGTTAGTTTCCGTTATTTCCGTTAGTTTCCGCTATTTCCGTTAGTTTCCGTTACTTTTCCTTAGTTTCCGCTAGTTTCTGTTACTTCCCGTTAGTTTCCGCTAGTTTCCGTTACATCCCGCTAGTTTCCTTTACTTCCCGTTAGTTTGCGTTACTTCCCGATAGTTTCCGTTAGTCTCCGTTATTTCCGTTAGTTTCCGCTATTTCCGTTAGTTTCCATTACTTTCTGATAATTTCCGTAAGTTTCCGTTACTTTCCGTTAGTTTGCGTTACTTGCCGATAGTTTTTGTTACTTTCCGTTACTTTCAAATAGTTCCCGTTTGTCTCCGTCACTGTCCGTTAGTTTCCGTTACTTTCCGTTAGTTTCCGTTAGTTTCCGTTACTTTCCATTAGTTTCCGTTACTTTCCGTTAGTTTCCGTTTGGTTCCGTTACTTTCCGTTAATTTCTCTTACTTTCCGTTACTTTCCATTAGTTTCCGTTACTTTCCGTTAATTTCCGTTAGTTTCGTTGCGTTCAGTTAGTTTTCATTAGTATCCGTTACCTTCCGTTTTTTTTCTGGTAGTTTCCGTTACTTTTCCTTAGTTTCCGTTAGTTCCCATTAGTTACCGTTAGTTTCCGTTAGTTTTCGTTAGTTTCCGTTGCTTTCCGTTAATTCCCGTTAGTTTCCGTTACTTTCCATTAGGTTCTGTTACTTTCCGTTACTTTCCGTTACTTTCCGTTAGTTTCCGCTAATTTCCATTATTTCCGTTAGTTTCCGCTAGTTTCCGTTACTTTCCGTTAGGTTCCGTTAACTTCCGTTACTTTCCGTTAGTTTCCGTTAATTCCCGATAGTTTCCGTTACTTTCCGTTAGTTTCCCTTATCTTCCGTTAGTTTCCCTTATTTTCTGTTAGTTTCCGTTAGTTTCTCTTGCTTCGCGTTTGTTTCCTTTATTTCCGTTAGTTCTCGTTTGTTTCTGTTGGTTTCCGTTACTTTTTTGTTAGTTTCCGCGAGTTTCCGTTACTTCCCGATAGTTTCCGTTAGTTTCCGTTATTTCCGTTAGTTTCCGCTATTTCCGTTAGTTTCCGTTACTTTTCGTTAGTTTCCGCGAGTTTCCGTTACTTCCCGATAGTTTCCGTTAGTTTCCGTTATTTC
>NW_026349933.1:942-3053 GCF_001194135.2 Octopus bimaculoides | reverse complement strand
CTATTTCCGTTAGTTTCCGTTACTTTTCGTTAGTTTCCGCTAGTTTCTGTTACTTCCCGTTAATTTCCGTAAGTTTCCGTTATTTCGTTAGTTTCCGTTGGTTTCCGTTACTTTCCCTTAATTTCTGTTACTTTCTGTTACTTTCTCTTACTTTCTGTTAGTTTCCGTTAGTTTCCGTCACTTTCCGTTAGTTTGCGTTACTTGCCGATAGTTTCTGTTACTTTCCGTTATTTTCCAATAGTTCCCATTTGTCTCCGTCACTGTCCGTTAATTTTCGTTATTTTCCGTTAGTGTCCGTTAATTCCCGTTAGTTTCCGTTACTTTCCGTTAGTTTCCCTTACTTTCTGTTAGTTTCCGTTAGTTTCCGTTGCTTTCAGTTAGTTTTGATTAGTTTCCGTTACCTTCCGTTATTTCCGGTAGTTTCCGTTACTTTTGCTTAGTTTCCGTTAATTCCCGTTAGTTTCCGTTAGTTTTCGTTAGTTTCCGTTACTTTCCGTTACTTACCGTTAATTCCCGTTAGTTTCCGTTACTTTCCGTTAGGTTCTGTTAATTTCCGTTAGTTTCCGTTACTTTCTGTTAGTTCCCGTTAGTTTCCGTTACTTGCCGATAGTTTCCGTTAGTTTCCGTTACTTTCCGTTACCTGCCGTTAGTTTCCGTCATTTACGTCAGTTCCCGTTAGTTTCCGTTAGTTTCCCTTACTTTCCGTTAGTTTCCGTTAGTTTCCGTTGCTTTTAGTTGGTTTTCATTAGTTTCCGTCACCTTCCGTTATTTCCGGTAGTTTCCGCTACTTCTCCTTAGTTTCCGTTAATTCCCGTTAGTTACCGTTAGTATCCGTTAGTTTTCGTTAGTTTATGTTACATTCCGTTAGTTTCCGTTAGTTTCCGCTAGTTTCCGTTATTTCCGTTACTTTCCGTTAGGTTCCGTTAATTTCCCTTATTTTTCGTTAGTTTACCTTACTTTCTGTTAGTGTCCGTTAGTTTCCGTTGCTTTCCGTTAGTGTCCGTTATTTCCGTTAGTTCCCGTTAGTTTCCGTTAGTTTCCGTTACTATTCGTTAGTTTCCGTTAATTTCCGTTATTTACGTTAGTTCCCGTTAGCTCCCGTTATTTTCCGTTACTATTCGTTAGTTTCCGCTAGTTTCCGTTAGTTTCCGTTACTTTCCGTTAGGTTCCGTTAACTTCCTTTACTTTCCGTTAGTTTCCGTTAATTCCCGATAGTTTCCGTTACTTTCCGTTACTTCCCGTTAGTTCGCGTTACTTGCCGATAGTTTCCGTTAGTTTCCTTTACTTTTCCTTAGTTTTCGCTAGTTTGCATTACTTCCCGTTAGTTTCCGTTAGTTTCCGTTACTTTTCCTTAGTTTCCGCTCGTTTCTGTTACTTCCCGTTAGTTTCCGTTACTTTTTGTTAGTTTCAGTTAATTTCCGTTAGTTTCCGTTAGTTCCCATTACTTTCTGTTAATTTCCGTAAGTTTCCGTTACTTTCGTTAGTTTCCGTTGGTTTCCGTTACTTTCCCTTAATTTCTGTTACTTTCTGTTACTTTCTCTTACTTTCTCTTAGTTTCCGTTAGTTTCCGTTACTTTCCTCAGTTTCCGTTACTTCTCGTTAGTAAGGAGTGGGAGAGAGAAGAGCGAGAGAGAGAGGAACGAGAGAGAGAGATGAGCGAGAGAGAGAAGAACGATAGAGAGAGCAGAGCGAGAGAGAGAGAGGAGCGAGAGAGAGAGAAGTGCGAGAGAGAGGAGCGGGAGGAGAGATAGAGAGAGAAGTGTGAGAGAGAGAGGAGGGAGAGACAGAGAAGAGGGAGAGAGAGAGCACAATGAAAGAGAGAGGAGCGAGAGAGACAGAGAAAAACAAGAGAGAGGAGAATACATATTAACGTAGGCACCGACGTACATCTTTATCAAACACGTTTAATGAAGATGTTTGATAAAAATAATTGATGAAAATATTTGATGAAAATGATTGAAGATGTTTGGCAAAATCATTTGATGTTTCAAAGTTTTGATGAAGATGTCTGATGGATGTCGGTGTTTCATGACATTTGACGATGATGTTTAATGAGAAAGAGAGAGATAGAGAGGGCGAGAAAGCGTTAGTTTCCGTTATTTTCCGTTAGT
>NW_026349933.1:0-397 GCF_001194135.2 Octopus bimaculoides | reverse complement strand
TACTTTTCGTTAGTAAGAGCGGTAGAGAGAGAGGTGCAACAGAGAGAGGAGCAAAAATGATAGGAGCAAGATAGAGAGAAGAACGAGATAGGAGCAAGAGAGTGAGGAGGAAGAGGGAGAGGAGCAAGAGAGTGAGGAGGAAGAGGGAAGGGAGCAAGAGAGAATGAGGAGGGAGAGAGGAGCGAGAGAGAGAAAGAGGAGCGAGAGAGAGAAAGAGGAGCGAGAGAGAGAAAGAGGAGCGAGATAGAGGTGCAAGGGAAAGAGAGGAGACAGAGAGTGTGGAGCAAGTGAGAGATGAGCGAGAGAGTCTTAGAGAGAGTATCTGAGAGAGTCTGAGATACAGAGACAGAGAGACAGAGAAAGAGATAGAGACAGAGAGAGAGAGACAGAGAGATAG
>NW_026349932.1:0-272 GCF_001194135.2 Octopus bimaculoides | reverse complement strand
CACACACACATACAAATATTTATATATGTGTGACATACACACAAGCACATCTCAACACAATGTTTTTGTCCTTGAGATAGTTCTTCATGCATGTATAAACAGTAGGTTTCTCCAGCTTTCTTGGAGTCTATGATTGTTTGATGAAGATTATTAGACGTAGTAATACTGGCACCACCACCACCACCACCGCCCTCTCCCTCTCTCTCACTCATTCTCTTTGTCAGTGTGTGTCAATAAATGTATGTGTGTACGACTATGAGTATTTTTCTGCC
>NW_026349931.1:0-252 GCF_001194135.2 Octopus bimaculoides | reverse complement strand
CACCTGCACAGGGGCCAGTCCAGCAGTACTGGCAATGAACTCGCTTGAATATCTTTTCACGTGCCACCAGCACAAGTGCCAGGAAGGCGACTAACGATCAATAAATATATATGTATATATAGAAACACACATATATATATATGTATATATGTATATATATATATATAAACATACAAATATATATGTATATACATATATATATATATATAGGGGAGAATGTACGAAAAAACAACAACAGATGAGGACAGGTGG
>NW_026349930.1:0-501 GCF_001194135.2 Octopus bimaculoides | reverse complement strand
TATACACATATACATGACAGAGCAGAGACTGATAGAGAGAGTGTGCTGCGTCTAGTATATTTAATAAGATTTCCTAAACCACCAACAGCAGGAAAATGCCATTCTTTTAGAAAATCAATGAGTACATACATTCATAATTAAATGCATATTTTATAAAATATTATATATGTTTTTATGTATGCGCAGGCATGGCTGTGTGTTAAGAAGCTTGCTTCTCAACGGCATGGCTGCGGGTTCAGTCCCACTACGTAGCACCTTGGGCAAGTGTCTTCTACTATGGCCTCAGGCCGACAAAAGCCTTGTGAGTGGATTTCATGGGCGGAAACTGAAAGAAGCCCGTAGTAAGTATATACATATATATATATATATGTACGTGCGTGTGTGTGTGTGTGTGTTTATGTTTGTTTGTCTCCCCACTCCCCGACCAACGTTTGACAATCGATACTGGCCTGTTTACGTCCCAGTAACATTAGCGGTTCGACAAAAGAAGCAGATAGAATA
>NW_026349929.1:0-734 GCF_001194135.2 Octopus bimaculoides | reverse complement strand
TATATATATGTATAAGTGTGTGTTTGTGTGTGTTCATATGCATATAAATTAATATGTATGCATGTATGTATGTTTTATGTATGCATGTGCGTATATGTCTGTGTAAATTTTGCTGTCAATGCTTGGCTAGAGTTTTGTGGTTTGTGAAAATTGAAATGCGTATTGATCTACAGTCTCTTTGCATTTACATGTCAATAAATAGATTTTAAAGTTTAGAGAAAAAGAAAGAGAGACAGATGCGGATTTTGATCAAAATATCTCCTTATTTTTTTTCTTAGCATATGCTCTCTAAGAGCACTTACATTTGTGAAGACATGTGTGTAAACACATTGGTATTCTTGGATACAGGCATACCCACGAAAGCAGAGAACGAAAATAAAATCCATACAAATAATTTTCTTCGATCCTCGCATGTATATGACTAGAAATTAAAGTTAGCCAAAACATCATGAAATGTTTGTATTCAGCTTGTTGTATTAGTCAAACATTGAGTGGGGGGATCTGATCTTTCATTCACGTGTTTAAGAAAACTACATATATTTGATTTTGTATGGAACTGTATGAACACGCAAAACTTGTCTCGCGTTTCCATTCATATTGCAGATCAATATACAAAACTTTCTTCCATTCTACCTTTCTTTATCGCTTCTTCTCACCTCCCTTCTTTCTCTCTCTCCCTTTCTCTCTATCTATCCATCCATCCATCCATCTATCTATCTATCTATCTATCTATC
>NW_026349928.1:0-321 GCF_001194135.2 Octopus bimaculoides | reverse complement strand
AATTAAAACTAACACTGTTAGAAATAGAAAACAAGATCAAACTCTCCCATAGAAAGGGGAGAGCAGAGAAGGAGAAGAGAGCAGTAGAAAGCATAAAAACAAACCCCAAGGCTTTCTATAGATTTGCAAAAGAGACTGCTACGGCACAGTATAAAATAGGACCCCTATTCCTGCCTAATGGCTCACTGACTGCGGACCCCACATGGATAAGTGAAGTGCTCAGTGCACAATTCAACAGTGTCTTCACTTCTCCTCTAAGTCACATGCAGATAAAGAGACCTGGGCATCAACATGTGTAGTGATGCATCATTTCACATGCAC
>NW_026349927.1:0-277 GCF_001194135.2 Octopus bimaculoides | reverse complement strand
GTATGTATGTATGTATGTATGTATATATATATATTGTATGTATGTATGTATGTATGTTTGTATGTATAGACATACACGCTCAAATAAGATATAATCATGTAATATGTATAACACATGCCACTTTATTTTTTTATGTGTCTGCGTTGCTTATTTATCTACTTTTAGTTTATTAGCATTTAAATCGACATTGCGATTATTTCAATACATACATACATCCAATGCATATATATAAATATATATGTAAATATTTGTATATATACACACTCATATATATATA
>NW_026349926.1:0-500 GCF_001194135.2 Octopus bimaculoides | reverse complement strand
TATATATATACACATACCTACAAGAAGCTGCTGAAAGACCTGGTTGGCAGCCCAACCTTCTGAGTTTTTTTACAGGGTAGCTCTACCTCTTCCAGGCACTTGATGTAGGCCTCCGTGTTGAGTCTGAGGCCATGCAGGAAGATGAATGGAGACATAACGTCACCATCACTAGTAATCACTCCAAACACCATGATGTTGACTGGATGTTTGATTTTTATCACTGTCGGTACATGTCCTCAGATTGCACTGTCCTCAGATTGCACTGTCCTCAGATTGCACTGTCCTCAGATTGCACTGTCCTCAGATTGACACCCAAACACTCTGAAATGTTCATATTGGAGCTTCTGGTGCAAATGCCAAGTAGTGCAGCATGTCATATCCAAATTTCTGGCTGAGTGAATTGCGTCATGGTGCTGTTTTTTCTCATAGGCAGTGCCCAACTGAGCCTACTATACTGTGTAGTCAACAAAATCAAAAACAAACAATATACATGCAGAAAA
>NW_026349925.1:0-271 GCF_001194135.2 Octopus bimaculoides | reverse complement strand
CTTTTACTTGTTTCAGGCATTTGACTGCGGCCATGCTAGAGCACCGCCTTAAAGCGTGTTAGTCGAAGAAATCAACCCCAAGACTAATTCTTTGTAAGCCTGGTACTTATTTTATCATTCATTTTCGCCGAACCGCTAAGTTACGATGACATAAGCACATCAGTATCGGTTGTCAAGCGATGGCATGGGAAACACACCACTAATATATACATATATTTATATACGACGGGCTTCGTCCAGTTTCCGTCAGCTTAATCCATTCACAAGGCTT
>NW_026349924.1:0-579 GCF_001194135.2 Octopus bimaculoides | reverse complement strand
ATATATATATATATATATATATATATGTATATATATATGTGTGTATGTATTTCTGCATATGTATGTATGTATATGTATATATATATCATCATTCATCATCATTTAACTCCCGCTTTCCATGCTAGCATGGGTTGGACGATTTGACTGGGGACTGGCGAACTGGATGGCTACACCAGACTCCAATCTGATCTGGCAGAGTTTCTACAGCTGGATGCCCTTCCTAACGCCAACCACTCCGAGAGTGTAGTGTATATATATATATATATATATATATATCATCATCATCATCATCATCATCGTTTAACGACCGCTTTCCATGCTAGCATGGGTTGGACGATTTGACTGAGGACTGGTGAAACCGGATGGCAACACCAGGCTCCAATCTAAATTTGGCAGAGTTTCTACAGCTGGATGCCCTTCCTAACGCCAACCATGTATGTATATATGTATGTATATATGTATTTTGTGTTGTGTATATGTATATATGTATGTGTGTATGTGTATATATTTATATATGTTTACATGTGTGTATGTCTGTATGTATATATATATGTATGTGTGTGTATATATATATGTGTG
>NW_026349923.1:0-530 GCF_001194135.2 Octopus bimaculoides | reverse complement strand
ACCGATGTTGGTGTGTTTACGTCCCCGTAACTTAGCGGTTCGGGAAAAGAGCCCAATGGAATAAGTTCTAGGCTTCCAAAGAATAAATCGTGGGGTCCATTTGTTCGACTAAAGGCGGTGCTCCAGCATGGCCGGAGTCATATGACTGAAATAAATAAGAGAATAAAAGAATAATAATGTGTGCGTATATATATATATATATATATATATATATGTAAGTATGGACGCATGTATATAAGTACGTGTGTGTTGTAAAGTTATGCTGCGTTTAGAATTTATACAGAAAGAAACAAGATATATACTTGAAACAGTATTACAAGTTTTTTTCAAATAGATAGAGAGAACTAATCCCAAACCTACAAACACGATTTTATGTGGATCAAAATTATGACTTAATACATTATAACTCAGGCTTAGATATAAGCCGGGCTTGAATAATCTTATAAAAACTAATTCTCATCTAGAAATATATATGTCCATAAATGTATGCAATTTATATATGTGTATGTGTATATATACGAACGTGTGTG
>NW_026349922.1:0-482 GCF_001194135.2 Octopus bimaculoides | reverse complement strand
GCTTCCAGTAGCCGGGTCCTCTACTAGTTGTACTATCTACGTCCAACCTATACTTAACCATTCTATGGTCAGTGTAGGACACTTGAACGAGTTGTGGACAAGTAAAACTAGGCTTATCTATAATTCTTATTACTGTCCTATCTAGATAAGACTTGAACCTTCCGTCGCCGCTCATCCAGGTCCACTCTGGCACGTACGGATGTTCAAGCCTGTAACGATCTGCCAGTTGAAATCGCTTAAGCAGATCGACGAGGCGTGAGTTCACTTTTCTATCAATCGAGCCGACGCTATCGATGCGAGCGTCAACAATAGCGTTGAAGTCCCCTAACACTACTAATGTCTTCGACGTCACGAGAAAGCCCTCTAGGCGCCGAAAAAAGTCAGTTTGGAAACCTCTAGCGCATGGTGCGTAGAGTCTGATCAGCCTGAAGGCTTACTGCTGTATGTCACATCAAGGACGACCAGCCCACCTTCAGGGTCCA
>NW_026349921.1:0-302 GCF_001194135.2 Octopus bimaculoides | reverse complement strand
GGTAAATATATACGGTATGATGAAGTTATAAATTTACATGTATTATATTAGAAACGTGTACATATATATATATATATGCATGCATATTGATGCACAAACGCAATCATACATATATATATATATACAGAGTGACTCAAGGTTCGATAGTTTCGTGCGTTGGCAGTTGTCAAACATACAAACATTTGATTATCTAATAAAGACGTATATATACTCATGTTTTGAGTTCTATTTTTCCTGTTTGCATCACCAAACGTACACACATAAGCGCACGCACGCGCGCACACATACATATGTATACATAT
>NW_026349920.1:0-226 GCF_001194135.2 Octopus bimaculoides | reverse complement strand
TATATATATATATATATAAGATATATACATATATGTGTATATATGTATATATGTATATATGTGTGTGTGTGTACACATACACAGACACACACGTAAGTATATATAGACACGCACATATATGTATAAGTATGCACGCATATACACCTGTTTGCCATTGTACATACAAATGTGTTAGCTTGAGGCTGCTGCCGTTATTGTTGTTGTCATTATTGTTGTTGTTTTTGCT
>NW_026349919.1:0-235 GCF_001194135.2 Octopus bimaculoides | reverse complement strand
GTACGTATATAAATATATAGACATGTATATGTGTGTGCGTGCGTGTGTGTTTGTATATACACACACATACAGATATGTATGTATTTATATATATGCATGTATATGTATTTGTATCTTTATTCATATATATATATATTATATACACACACATAAGTATCTGTTTATATATTTATATACATTTTTATATAATGTCAGCCACCAAGGGACATGCTCAACTGGTTAAGGTCAAACAAAT
>NW_026349918.1:0-325 GCF_001194135.2 Octopus bimaculoides | reverse complement strand
AACGTCTACCACTGAAGAGACGCAGAACGTCAAAATCACGTGAACTGGCAGTTCTGGTGCCTGTAGCAGACGATTCTCATTTGCCAGTGATGTTAATTTGTGTGCTTTTATTGCACTATACAACCATATAAGAGGTCCCTTCTAGGTAATTAATGCAGTACTTGGTGCCCCAACAATGCATCCGAGTTAAATTGAATAAGAAGATAGCCTTTTGGCATCAATACTGCCTTTGTCACTAACAATTACTTTATATATACTAATATACTATATATATGTGTGTCTGTGTGTGTATATTTATATATATATATATATATATATATATATA
>NW_026349917.1:0-563 GCF_001194135.2 Octopus bimaculoides | reverse complement strand
GCCAGGATTCAGTGTGTAGTGTTAAGTTGGTGGTTAAGAACAATACAATACAAAAAAAAACATACACAGATATTCATGTAAAAAAGTAAGAATAAAATAAAAATAAAAATAAAATTTAAAATAAAAAATTTAAAAATTTAAAAATTAAATAAAAAATAAAGGGAAGTAATAAGAGAAAGACTGGACAGTCAAGTAAGCTACATCTAAGCTATTTGGATGGGTTGGTGAAGGATGGTGAGGAACAATCTAAATGTCGAAGAAGAAGATAAAGTGATAAATAGAATAGATACAGAGATCTTAAAGGTCGTAAGGGATAGATATGTATGAGCTGTGTCTGTCTATATCAGTGGTGGGCCGTAAATAAGAAGTGTCATGCCAGAATAGACTTGGAACATGAAACATGATATTCTTGTGGTGAGTGGCCAGTGGTCAACCTAAGCCGTTTACAACTTAAGTGTACTAACCTATCTACATATCCTTATCTAGATGAAGAAGGGTGAAGGAAGTGGAGCAGGTAATTATAACATAGAAGACCTTAAAGAATTCATCAATAAACATGTCAA
>NW_026349916.1:0-415 GCF_001194135.2 Octopus bimaculoides | reverse complement strand
CACTACCATTTCAGTGCTCACTACCATTTCAGTGCTCACTACCATACCATGAAGCATACCGGCTAAGAGGTCAAATGCTTGTGATCCTGAGACGACAGATGATGATAGCAAAGCTTTCCAATATGACGATAGAGTTTGTCACCACCAAGAGAAGTGCTTGCAATCATTTAATGAGCACAAAAATTCTGTAATGTTTATTTCACCAAACTTCACCTATTTCTACTTATATGTGCAATACTCCATGCATTATGTTAAGACTAACATACATATCTATCTATCAGCTTATTTATTATTCTCAGAATTTATTTTTACTTGCATTTGTAAACCCTTATACATTAAATATGCAACCATTAACGCACATATGAATCTGTCAGTTTATCTATCTATCTATCTATCTATCTATCTATCTATCTAT
>NW_026349915.1:0-372 GCF_001194135.2 Octopus bimaculoides | reverse complement strand
ATATATATATAGGGTAGTAATATGATTCAAACCGATGCTTGACATGCGTCTAGGAACCAATTACAGATGATACTAGCTTGATCAAAGACATGATCTAAAGTCACGTAACTTCTGTCTTCGCAATAGAAGATGAATAGAGACGCGACCCTCATTTAAATTGCAACCCCAGTATATGGGTAAAGTTTGAACCACGATATGTAATCGATAGGTGTTTGATTGATTCACTTCCGTACTCTGTCTATTCCAGCCACGTGACATATAGAATCACACAAATTGATAGTATGTATATGCATGAATCTTTCTCTCTCTCTTTCTCTGTGTTTGTGCATATGTGTGTGTGTGTGTGTGTGTATATATATATATATATATATA
>NW_026349914.1:0-237 GCF_001194135.2 Octopus bimaculoides | reverse complement strand
ATAGATAGATAGATAGATAGATAGATAGATAGATAGATAGAATTTACACATGCACGCGGCATACACACACATATACATATATATATATGCACTCATGCATGCATACTTATATAAACATACACATGCATATATATGTAAGTGTATATATATATGTGGGTACATATATATGAGTGTGTATCTCTCTGGGTGTGTGTGCATGTTTTTGTGCCTATCAGGTGCACTTGTTGCTAGTGTTTA
>NW_026349913.1:0-433 GCF_001194135.2 Octopus bimaculoides | reverse complement strand
TTTTTTTTTTTTTTTGTTTTTTTTTTTCCGGTTCTGTTATTTCTCCTCGATTACCTCTCCCAGTTCAATTGTTGCATCGAAGTCCAGTAATTTGTCTCTACTTTCCTTGCTGATCTTTACTTGTTATCTGATTCACTTCAAAGAAATCTTTCAAAGATCTCTTTGTTCTTAACATCTCTTTTGCAGCGACTTCTATCGTTTGCCTCTCCCTCCTTCTTTGTTTCTCCCACTTTTTCTACTCTCTCACTCTCTCTCACTCCCTCTCTCTGTCACTGTCTCTCCCTCTCTCTGTCACTGTCTCTCCCTCTCTCTCTCTCTCTCTCCCTCTTCTTTTTCTCGTCTTTTTTCGTCTCCTCTATTCTCTAAATTTCTCTTTCTTACTTTCTTTCTTCAACCACACCTATTCTCTTCTTGCATTTCTTTCTTTTCTTTC
>NW_026349912.1:0-252 GCF_001194135.2 Octopus bimaculoides | reverse complement strand
TATATATATATACTTATAGATACAGATATACGTATGTATATATGTATAGACATATTTTTAAATGTATAAATGCATATATGCGCATATGCATGCATATGTATATATATGTACGTATATACATATATATGTAGATATTTACAACCGACTCCTACTTCACTTCACTCCAGTTTTCTTCACACCTAC
Organism: Octopus bimaculoides; assembly: GCF_001194135.2. Taxonomy (NCBI): domain Eukaryota; kingdom Metazoa; phylum Mollusca; class Cephalopoda; order Octopoda; family Octopodidae; genus Octopus; species Octopus bimaculoides. The sequence continues at coordinate 69 of NW_026349912.1, read as the reverse complement.
ACTCTTTCTCCCTTCTCTCTTCTCTCTTACCCTCTAACTCTCTTCTCTCATACCCACCTCCCCCTTCCC
>NW_026349911.1:0-483 GCF_001194135.2 Octopus bimaculoides | reverse complement strand
CACACACATACACACACACACACGTATACACACACACACATATATATACATATGAATCGCTTTGACTCCTGGATTCTTTTCGACAATAGTAATCGTTCTGCACGGTGGTTGGATAGAGACGAAGTACCAAATCACAATCCAAAAAATAATATTCGCCAAAAACAGCTAATGATGTCCGTTTGGTAGTCCAGCGCTGGTGTCATTCACTACAGCTTCAATGAACTTGGTAAGTCAATTAGAGCGGATGTGTACATCAACCAATGGGATGAAATGATGTGTACAGCTAAACAACAGAGATTGGTCAATAGAGACAGGTCAATTCTCTTGCAAGACAATTTTCGACGACATGCAGCACGAAGAATTCTACACAAATTACAGGAATTGAACTTGGAGGTACTCTGTCATCCATCATATTCAGCAGGCATTAGACAACATTTTGCAAGGAAATAACTTCAAATCTGAAGAAGATGCAAAAACAACCTT
>NW_026349910.1:0-214 GCF_001194135.2 Octopus bimaculoides | reverse complement strand
CCTCACTGATAAATTGCCCTCACTGATAAATTGCCCTCACTGATAAACAAGTTTAGACGACGGGTATTGTTGATTTCACCAACGCATACGAATAGTGTGTATTTCATCAACCTCTCCTATCATGACTCCTATCTTTAGCGTTTAGTCCTAAGTTTTGGAACCACTTGCGTAATTCCTAGTTCGAATTCTGATTGGACATTTTGTGGGGAAAATT
>NW_026349909.1:0-677 GCF_001194135.2 Octopus bimaculoides | reverse complement strand
GTGTACATTATGTTTGTTCTTCCCACTGATTGACAGCCAGTGCTGGTTTGTTTACATCCCCTCCATAAAGTGCCTCAGCAAAAGAGACTGATAGAATAAGTACCGGACCTCAAAAACAATTTCTGATATGTGTCTGTCCACTGTGAATGTGTGTATATGTTTATATTTCTGCTGTATGCATGGACATTCTTTTGGATATATGTTTGCTGTCATCACCATCATCATGTAACATCCGTTTTCCCATCCTAGTATGGTTTGAACTACTGTGAGTATATATATATATATATATATATATATATATATATATATATATATATATATATATATATATATATATGTATGTATATATATATATATATATATCGTATCTGTATGTGTACATATTTACTCTTTCTATCTATGTTTGTTCTGCCTGTGTATATGTTTGAAAAAGTGTTTTTATGTTTACTGTGTGTGTGTGTGTGTTATGTTTCATGTACATTTATGTACATATTTGCAGTGGGCATCTAAATTGTATGTTAGCAGTATGTGTGTGTATATGTTTGTTATATTTGTTATGCATATGTGTATGTGTTTGATGTATAGGTATGTATGCGTATATATTTGTGTGTGTGCATATCTTTGCTGCACAAGTTATATATATATATATATATATATATATATATATATATATATAT
>NW_026349908.1:0-562 GCF_001194135.2 Octopus bimaculoides | reverse complement strand
GAGGGGTTTAGTTCACTTGTGATCTAAACTAATAGGTACGCTGGGTAAGTGTACCGACCAACATCCATATCCTCTGGAAAAAATGAGCTGTGAACATTATTCTGCTGCCTACATTCTTCTAACTGCTTTTATTCTTTATTCTTCTATTTTACTTTATTCTGTTTTATTCTTTATAAAGTGTAAATTTTATTCCATGTAAACTGTAATTTTCCCCCGTCTAAAATATTCTTGTCCATGATGAAGGAATACTCAGTGCACGAACGTGCTACGTAACCAGTTGGGTTATCCTAGAAATAGCTGTAAGACTTCAAATTCCCCTTACTCTAATTAAATCATTCTAAATGACTTTAAATACTCCGAAAGGATGAAAGGCAACGTCAACCTCGGCGGAATTTGAACGCAGAGCGTAGAGACAGACGAAATACTGCTAAACATTTCGCCCGGCGTGCTAACGTGTCTGCCAGTGCCGCAGTTTTTTTTCTAATATAATATAATATAGTATAATATATAATATAATATAATATCACAAATATATATACATACATACATATATACATATATA
>NW_026349907.1:0-236 GCF_001194135.2 Octopus bimaculoides | reverse complement strand
ATCAGCCCCTTTTGCTATCATTCCTAGGGCACCTATGACAACAGGTATTGATTAAGTCTTCAGGTTCCACATTTTGCTAATTTCTATTTCAAGATCTTTATACTTGCTCAGTTTTTGGTAGGTCTAGATACATTTATGTCGATTGGGACAATCATATTAATGAGGAGGCATGATTTTTGTTTGATGTTTTTCAATATTATTATTATTATTATTATTATTATTATTATTATTATTAT
>NW_026349906.1:0-250 GCF_001194135.2 Octopus bimaculoides | reverse complement strand
ATGATGCCAACTGGTGATACCAGTCTTTTGGGGTCACACTGAGCTGGGCCAATATAATGTAGGATAAATGTAGTAACAATAATTATAATCTCTGGATGGAATTTATAAATATTTTAATGCATCACTACACACGTTTCCACAAATTATAGGACTACGATCTTAAGAAACATGATTTTATGATATTTTATATAATATATTCACCTTGGTCTAAATATCCTCATAGTGACATGTATGTATATATGTATGTATA
>NW_026349905.1:0-455 GCF_001194135.2 Octopus bimaculoides | reverse complement strand
TATTATTATTATTATTATTATTATTATTATTATTATACACTCAACAGATTGGACTGTTTGAAAAGAAAAGAATCCTAAATTCGGGCTACACCAAGTCACCTTAGATGCCAAGAACCTACCTAATTATCCTAGCTGTCCCTAATAACACCGTTTTCTGCAGCTGTACTAAATTGGATTTTATGCCTATTTGCTCTATACATCTCTTCAGATCTTTAGGGATAGTCCCCAATGCATCTCTAACTAGTGGGATACATTTTACCAACACTTTCCATAGTCTCTGTAATTCAATAGCTAGGACCTGGTCCTTTGCTATTATTATTATTATTATTATTATTATTATTATTATTATTATTACTATTATTATTATTGTTGTTGTTGTTGATATTATTATTGCTCTTGTAGTTGTTATTATCATCATCATTATTATTATTATTGAGTGAGAGAGCAGTGCATGC
>NW_026349904.1:0-584 GCF_001194135.2 Octopus bimaculoides | reverse complement strand
GGTGTTGATCCTAAAGCCAAATTCTCGAAGTATTCTATGTATATATTGGCCATTATCGGTGATAATGGCGAACCCATAGCTAAACCCTCTTCTCGTCGATATATATCAGTGTCCATACTGAAGTAGGTAGTTTCTACACAGAAAGTCAACATTTCCATCAAGTTTGTTATTGGTATACTAGTGCGTTATTTTAGATGGGTGTCTGTCACTAGTTTTTCTTGAATCACCGATAGTGCTTCACCAGTTGGGACTTTGGTGAATAGACTTATCACATCTAGACTCACTATCTGGTTGGATTCTGGGGGTATTCTTGATCAATTCTGTGAAGTGGGTGGAATTCTTCACGTATGATGCTGACTTTCCTGCTAATGGACTGATTATATCCACCAAGAAGCGGCTCAGTGGATGACTTGCTGAACCTCTACAGCTCACTATAGGTCTTAGTGGAATACCTTCCTTGTGAATCTTAGGGAGACCGCACATGTGTGTTAGTTTACTGTAGTGTTGAGTCAGCTGTCTGACTTCACACCAATGAACACTTCGCAAATATCTCCTTCGAGTAAAACCACCAACAGAAGAGAATA
>NW_026349903.1:0-375 GCF_001194135.2 Octopus bimaculoides | reverse complement strand
AAGGGAAGGGGAATTAGGCAACATCTGTAAAGATCGGATAGGGTTGAAGGTTGGTGGTAGAGAGTGGTGGCTCATAAATGAGATTATTGTTCTCAGAGCTAAACTCACAAGGGAACCTTTCACATCTGGTATTGTTTAAGGAAATGTGAATTAGGCTGAAATATTTCAAAATATAAATTTCCTACTTAGGAAATATTTTTGATTTATATATTAGGTGCAAACATGGCTATGTGGTTAAGAAGCTTGTTTTCCAGCCACGTGTCTTGGGTTCAGTCCCACTGTGCAACATCTTGGGCACATGTCTATAGCTCTGAGCCAACCAAAAGTGGATTTGGTTGACAGAAACTGAAAGAAGCCCACCATGTGTGTGTGTGT
>NW_026349902.1:0-276 GCF_001194135.2 Octopus bimaculoides | reverse complement strand
ACTTGACAAGCTCATCAGATCACCAGAACGTTATGGTTACACCATGATGGTATAACGATAATGTTCTGGTGATATCATGAGCCATATTTTTTTATTTGCATTGATTTGTGAATATACAGTTGTATAGTATAATGCCTAACATGCTTATTAATGCAAACATGTAAACAAAATTTCTTCCATGGTGAGATTATTATTGTATGAAGGAAGATGTGAAACGGTCGTAAGCCTAAGGATGTCAACTGGTTAAATACGTATATTCATCTCTCATACCACATG
>NW_026349901.1:0-553 GCF_001194135.2 Octopus bimaculoides | reverse complement strand
TGTGTGTATGCGTGTGTTGGCGAGAGAGATTGAGTGGAATTACTATTTGTTTATTACTTCACGAATGATTACGTGTGTGTGTGTGTGATGATTCGCTGTTGACTAATTCCACTATGGATGCTGGTGTTTGCTACTGCTGTCGCCGTGTCGTTCTGGCGTGGTTGTGGCTGCTGCTGTTCTTACCATTCCTACTGCTACTACTACAACTACATATGATATGAGAAGCAACCTTGTTAATAGAGAGAGAGAAAGAGAGAGTATGTTGCGGTGTTTTTACTAGCTGCTATGCAGAATGCCAGTTTTCACATCGCTCTCATACCAAAATTCAACAACATCGAACCAGTCTCCTCTGTATAGGCCATTATTAACTCTACACACAAACCTCACCTCACATTTTCAAGCACCGACGGCTTCCTTTAGGATTCCTCGTGCTTAACTTTTCATAGAGTTTCTAATTTAAACATTTCTCTCGACCAACCGTGGTGGTTGGAGGTGGCGGAAAGAAAGAAACCGAATTCCAACGTACATAACTTGTGTGTATATGTGTTTGCAT
>NW_026349900.1:0-938 GCF_001194135.2 Octopus bimaculoides | reverse complement strand
CTCTCTCTCTCTCTCTCTCTCTCTCTCTCTCTCTCCTTCTTTCTCTCCTTTTCTCTCTCTCTTTTTCTCTCTCACTTTCTCACTCTCTCATTCTACCAATCTATCTTCCTGTATCTATCTCCCTCTCTCTTCCTCCTTCTCTCTTCTTCCTAGTCTCAGCGTTTCTTACCTCCATGTTTATCACACTCACTAAGTTCTAAGCTTTCAACTCCTTCTCTCTCCCTTTCTCTCACTTTGTCTTCCTCTCTCCTTTACTTTCGCGTTCTCTCTTATTTTCTATTTCGCTCCCTTCTTTACTCTCTCTCTCTCTCTCTCTCTCTCCCTCTCTTTCTCTCTCTCTCTCTCTCTCTCTCTCTCTCTCTCTCTCTCTCTCTCTCTCTCTCTCTCTCTCTCTCTCTCTCTCACTCTCTCGCTATCCATCTATCTCGTACGAGAATGTTTATTGATCGCTACAATTGTTTCTACCCATCCAGCATCAATCCTACACGGGTGGAATATTGATCGACTGGTTTAAGAATATCTTTCGGTTTAGACGTGTCTCTTCAGGGGATTACAAAGTGTATCGCGTTAAAATAACGTCTGTCTCGCAAGTTTTCTCCTCTTTGATCAAATACCCAACGAACACTGTGAAAGTAAACATGCTTCACCGGTATGCTTACTAAGTGTATACCATACAATTTATTATCTAATATATATCTATATACACATAAACGTTATCGACCGTACGTACTTAATGTATGTGTTTCGCTTCTTCGTCGTTTTACAGCGGCATTGCGCTTTGGGGATGTCTCCCTCATAGCACTAAGTGTTAAAATACCTGAAAGTCATAAACAGATGAGACATCTCACTGTCAGTCCCGCCCAGGAATGATGGATATCGATATTTCGTTAAGTGTTGTGATAGAGTAGACCTCAAAGTGATATTACTGCAGCGAACAA
>NW_026349898.1:0-214 GCF_001194135.2 Octopus bimaculoides | reverse complement strand
ATATATGTGTGTGTGTATATTTGTTTTTGCTTTTTGATATATGTGTGTTTATTTATGAGTGTTTTTGCGTAGGTAAGTGTGCGTGTGGGTTTGTGTGTGTATTTCTTTGTTTACGATTGTCGATTGAAAGTATATTTTCACAGGCGACCTGCTCAACGGCCACTTTGTTAAGTTTGTCTGTTATCTTTGTATGTATGTATGTATGTATGTATGT
>NW_026349897.1:0-474 GCF_001194135.2 Octopus bimaculoides | reverse complement strand
GACAGTCAGAGAGACAGACAGACAGTCAGAGAGACAGACAGACAGTCAGACAGATAGATATATAGATAGTTTGCTCCATATACATATTGTTACTCTGTAAAGCTTGTGTGCGAGTGTATATGTGTGTAACTGTGTTAATCACTTGTGTCTTTATTTATGTGCATATATATATATGTATGTATATATATATATATGTGTGTGTGTGTGGGTGTGTGTTTATGTATGTATGTAGTGTCCATTATACTGTGATGGACATTTATATCTTTCCGTTACTGATGAAGAAGCGTGTATATGCATGAACGTATATGTGTGTGCTTGTATGCTTGTGTGTGTATATATATATATTTGTGTGTGTACATTTGTGTATGTGTGCTTCATGAAGCTCTCCGTCTAAGTACATCTTAGCGAACACTTCAGAAGGTCACTATGTGTGTGTATATGTTTGTGCGTGTGCGTGTGCGTGTCTGTATATAT
>NW_026349896.1:0-202 GCF_001194135.2 Octopus bimaculoides | reverse complement strand
ATATATATATATACATAGATACATTACTTACATTTGACGGATATTTGTCCACAGCTTGTTTGTTGTTAACACAACACTTCGGCTGATATGCCCTCAGGCCTTTATCAGGTGTATTGTGGAAATTTCTACACTGGATTCTCATTCCTACAGTATTTTTCGATGTTATTGTTGTTGTTGTTGTTGTTATTATTATTATTATTAT
>NW_026349895.1:0-221 GCF_001194135.2 Octopus bimaculoides | reverse complement strand
AGATAGAGAGACAGAGAGGGGGGGAGATGTTATGTAAGATCACTTGCTGGTACTTTATGTCATAGGGTGGAAGCATCCTCAAAGTTTTATTTTTCATCATACACTCAATGCCCGCGTTCCCTTCTACACACATGCACGCCCTCACGCACGCCCAAACAACCCCCCACACACATACGTACACACTCACAAACAAACACAAACACAAAAACACACAGACACAC
>NW_026349894.1:709-1144 GCF_001194135.2 Octopus bimaculoides | reverse complement strand
TTTCTAATTCTATACAACACTTCATCCACTACATGTGATTCTCTGGCTACAATCAAAAGGACTGGATTAGAGTGTACAAAGGAACCAGGGCTAGGTACAAGGCCATTATAGGAATGATATAAATGGGATCTGCCCGCTATTCATGAGTAACTTCTAGAACAGCACAGAAAGGACCAGGAAAATGATAGATTAGGCCAACTCATGGTATGAGAGTCATGTTCATTGATGCTAACCCTGATGGTGAACTAGCATACCTACTTAGAAAAGCATTAGATAAGGTAAATCTATGGATTAAAATAGCAGAAAGGCCTGGAACCCCCATAAAGTCTCTGATCTGTAAAATTTATCCCTTTGTATGGAGAACAATTGTATGTAGGACGAACCCACAGGTTAACTGTAAGATTAGGAATGTAGTCTATAGCTTACAGTGTACTG
>NW_026349894.1:468-699 GCF_001194135.2 Octopus bimaculoides | reverse complement strand
AGGTTAACTGTAAGATTAGGAATGTAGTCTATAGCTTACAGTGTACTGGGTGGTAGTGCAGAAACATGACAGCAGCTTCCATTGGAGAGACAGCACACAGCATAGGGGAGTGAATAGGTGAACACTGGCAAGAGTTCAAAGAGAAGAAAAGCTCATCAGTGCTCTACCAACATGCTCATGTAGAACATAGAGGCTTGGTTAATAACATAGAGGTTAAAGTATTATCAATGC
>NW_026349894.1:286-458 GCF_001194135.2 Octopus bimaculoides | reverse complement strand
CATAGAAGTGACACAACATTTAGACAGATTACAGAGGACACACACATAGTAATAGACAGACCGAGCCTCAACAGAAAAGAGGAATAGAACAATAACACTCCCCACCACTACACCACACAACATGATGCCTAAAGACAGAAGTGGGGAAAAAGACACAGATGCAAACAGTGTA
>NW_026349894.1:0-276 GCF_001194135.2 Octopus bimaculoides | reverse complement strand
GATGCCTAAAGACAGAAGTGGGGAAAAAGACACAGATGCAAACAGTGTAATACACACACAAAGGAAAAACATGCACTTACCCATGATAAATATAAGAAATAGAGATAAATAAGTAAAGAAAAAAATTATATAAAAGGCATGGATACAAACAACATAGTAAGTAAACCCATATATACACAAACACACATACAGTAATTCACAAATGGCTACAGCAACAACAACCACAATGGCAACAAAATGAATGAACACACACACCCAGAAAGATACAAGAACATT
>NW_026349893.1:0-594 GCF_001194135.2 Octopus bimaculoides | reverse complement strand
ATATATATATATATATATGTACATATGTATGCATATATATATATGTGTGTGTACATATGTATGTATATGTATATATATGTACATTTGTATGTATCTATATGTATATATATATGTACTTTTGTATGTATGTATATATATATATATATATATAATGTACATCTCTATGTATATATATATATATATATTTGTACGCGTCTATATATGTTTGTGTATATACATATACACGTATACACACATACAAACGCATATACACACATACAAACGTATATACACACATGCACGCAATCATGCGTGCATACAATACATACGTACAAACATGGCTGTGTCTGAGACATTGACCTTCAAGCCGTTGGCGACTCCTCCCATAGAGATCCATTATCATATTACGTAATAAAACCACCAGAGACGCACAGACAGGTTATTAGAGACTGGAGATGTCTCTGATGTGTCTAGTGGCCGCTAGGTGGATGCAATTGTCTCTCGCCAGATGTCGCCGTGAACTTTCTAACGGAGTTGATGCGTGCGTACATGTATATCTCTGTGGGTTACTGCGCGTATGTATACACACACACACGCACTCACTCATACATACAT
>NW_026349892.1:0-729 GCF_001194135.2 Octopus bimaculoides | reverse complement strand
TATATTCTAATTAAGGTTAAGTTACTAGTACTATATTTAAAATGTTATTTAAACTAAAGATTCGATTAGATAAGTTTTGTAATTCTTTTCAATAAGTTTGTTAAATGTTTTTCTTTTATTTAATGGTGATATAATTATTTTTATATAAACTAATTTATATAAATTAATTTTTGTTAGCTTATACTAAAATTAAAGTTATTTATATTACTTTTATAATTTTAGTTTAGTTTTAACCTAAAACTTCGTTTAACTTGTATTTTAAGCAAGAGATTTGTTAAGATAAGATTTGCATTTAATATTTCTGTTAGTTTATATTCTAATAAATGTAAAGTTAAGAATGTCACGTTTATAATTTTCTTTTTAATAATATTGTTCAACATTTTTCTATATTGATATAAGTATTTTTATATACATTCATTTGTTATTTATTGTTGGTTGTTATATACATTCATTTTATTATTATTATTGATGTATTTTCACCTGAAGATTAGCTATATTTTTGAATAGAATTGATTTTCAATCGATTTAATCGATTTGATTATATTTTATTTTCTATTTGAAAACTTGGTTATGAAACACGTGTAGTCATTTTATTATTATTATTTTATGATTTTTACTTTGTATTTTATTGTACTTATTTATTGTGTAGTCACTCATTAATTTTTTCTATATGTGACTTTGGATTTTCATGGATGAATTCATGAACTTTGGTTCTTTTCTCTAAATTAT
>NW_026349890.1:432-630 GCF_001194135.2 Octopus bimaculoides | reverse complement strand
TTGTACAAATGCAAAACAAAAGTCAAACATAAAATAATAATAATAATAGCTATGTAGAAAGCTAGGATTTGGACATACTAATAAATGGTATGAACATGAACCTAGTAAAGTGCAAGAAAGTAAGAAATACAAGATGTTGTGGGACTTGAACATTCAGACTGACAGAGTAATAGAAGCTAGAAGGCCTAATTTGGTAGT
>NW_026349890.1:158-410 GCF_001194135.2 Octopus bimaculoides | reverse complement strand
TGCCAGATAATTGACTTTACAGTCCCAAATGATGAAAACATTAATATGAGGAGTATAGAGAAAATAGCAAAGTACCAGGACCTAGCAATTGAATTACAGAGACTATGGAAAGTGCGAGTAAAATGTATCCCAGTAATTATGGATGCGTTGGGAACTATCTTTAAAGATCTGAACAGATGAAGAGAGGAAATAGGCATCAAAACCAGTTTAGTACAGCTGCAGAAAACAGTGTTATTAGGGACAGCTAGGATA
>NW_026349890.1:0-148 GCF_001194135.2 Octopus bimaculoides | reverse complement strand
GTTTAGTACAGCTGCAGAAAACAGTGTTATTAGGGACAGCTAGGATACTTCGGAAGGTTCTTGGCATCTAAGGCTACTTGTTGTAGCCTGATGTTAGGAATTTTTTTTCCAACAGTCTAATCTGCTGTGCGTATATGAATAATAATAA
>NW_026349889.1:0-524 GCF_001194135.2 Octopus bimaculoides | reverse complement strand
AGTTTCCGTCTACCAAATCCACTCAGAAGGCTTTGGTCGGCCCGACGCTACAGTAGAAGACACTTGTCAAAGTGATTTTCTAACGGGAGAAAAGTATGCTATATATATGTGAAGCTGGGAAATTTTTCTCCAATACCGCCAGAAATTTTCTATATAGATTAGTAGTTATTGCGCAATTGAAAGGAAGATTATACCGGACTATATCATTATTCTTAGAATTCTGAATTTTACTAAAATAGACTCTATCAGCCTCTCTATTTGCCTCCTGTTCCTCTAGATAGATTTGTATTTACCAATAGCTATTACCAATAGCTAAGAGCGGATTTCTTCACTCAGCTGGGTCTTATCATCTGCATGCACTGCAAGAATATCATGTGGCCGGCACTTATGCACTAAGTCTGATATTCACTTAATATTGTTCAATATGCATAAAACAGAGACCTAACAAGGCGCCTCAATTTAAGTAGCTAATTCAACTGAATCTTAATTGTTATATATATATATATATATATATATATATATAT
>NW_026349888.1:0-344 GCF_001194135.2 Octopus bimaculoides | reverse complement strand
GTTTGATCTATTAATATTAAATCCCTATATATTCATACTTAAGCAGTCATCTCTGAAAGCCCTTAGTTTTGGCTTTCTTTCTGTTTGCATGTACACCACACAACCCCCCACACACATGGCGTATTAAATCCAAGCTGTTATATTTAATTTGTTTATCAGTAATATACATAAATACATGAATACAATATATAGATATACATGCATATATATGCGTATATAAAAGTACACACACACACACACATATATATATATGTACACACATCCATATATGCATGTATATATATATATACATACATATATGTTTATATATATATATATGTTTATATATATATATATATATATAT
>NW_026349887.1:0-530 GCF_001194135.2 Octopus bimaculoides | reverse complement strand
CACATATACAGATGTGTGTACATATGTGCATACGTATGTACATTCATCTGTTTGTTCATTTTATGTCCTTTTTCCATGCTAGCATGGGTTGGATGAATACTCAATATTGAGGCATTGTTTTACCATTGAATGCCTTTCCTGTTGTTAACCCTTACCTGTTTTTCAAGTAAGGACTTCTTTGAAAGTTCACAGCAATAGAACAATTTATTTATAAGGAATGCCAATATGACATCATCATTTTTGCTAAAATGCTTTCATGCAAAAACATAGAATGCAGGCATTCTCATATGCACATACACACATATACACATATACAGATATATATTTATACTCATACAAATAATCATACAACTGACTTCCATATAATTCCTATTTATAATTTTTACTCAGAAAGTGTGTCTGAACTTCTCTGTTAATTCACATTTTGCCAGTTGACTTCATTTTGATTATTAGGGATCATTTTGATGGCAGCATGTTGTTCTGCAATGAAATGCTTCCTTATCCAATATCCCTTTCTCTCACCAATCATG
>NW_026349886.1:0-216 GCF_001194135.2 Octopus bimaculoides | reverse complement strand
TTGTAAGCCTAGTACTTATTCTATAATGTAACAACGTGTGTATTATTGGCGATTTTCTTCCCCGTCTTTCCTTCCTTTGGACTTTCCGCTATTTCTGAAGAAGAGCAAGGCTCGAAACGTTAAATCCTCTTCCTTTCTTTCTTTCTTTCTTTCTTTCTTTCTTTCTTTCCCTGAACGTCTGATAATACAGTACTTGTACCACGTCCTCACCTTATT
>NW_026349885.1:0-947 GCF_001194135.2 Octopus bimaculoides | reverse complement strand
GTGTGTGTGTGTGTGTGTGTGTGCACGCGTGCGTGAGTATATGCGTGTGTTTGTGTGTGTGTGTGCGCTCGTGAGTGTGTGTGTGTGGGAAGAGGGAAAGAGGGAAAGAGTCATAAAAGATGCGTAATTAAGTATTGTTAAAAAGCGTTATAGGAAAATTCCTTGGAAATAAATATAAAACCCATTTGAAATGCCAGTAAATATCATGACTGATGCTGGCATTTCATTATTTCGTTAGTTCCCTTGAAAACTGAAGAATGGTGCATTAATTTTAAGATATGCGATCCTGTTTTCTCGAAGACTTCGATTGTTTTGAAGTAGTTCTGAAAGTAAGTGAAAAATATCACGTTGGGAGATCTCAGAAAAATAAGGTAAGGAGAGAGTGTGAGGGGGTGCAGAAGGCAGTGAAGAGGAGGGGAGGAGACAGACAGAGGGGGGCAAGTGGAGACGCATTGTATGTGAAGTGTAGGGGGTATTGTCTTATTGAAACAGTCATTGATAGGCATGACAGACACACATACATACGTACATACACACACACATACATACATATATACATACATACACATATTCACCACACACATACACTCATACACACACATACACACGCATATATACATACACACGCGCATATATACATATTCATATATATACATATATATATGAATATGCATGTGTATACATATATATATATATGTATATATATATTACAGACACATATACATACGTACATACACACACACATACATACATATATACATACATACACATATTCACCACACACATACACTCATACACACACATACACATGCATATATACATACAGATGCACATATACATATTGATGTATATACATATATATATGAATACGCATGTGTATACATACATTTTTTTTTTCATTTCATTTCAAAGTTTCAGCTCAGAGCTGCGGCCATATATATATATAT
>NW_026349884.1:0-225 GCF_001194135.2 Octopus bimaculoides | reverse complement strand
TATGTATGTATGTATGTATGTATGTATGTATGCATATATATATATATATGCATGTTTGGATATATGTATGTATGGATATATATATGTATAGATGGATGGATGGACATAGACACAGAATATATACTCGTGTATCTGTGTGTATATATAGTATATAGTGTATATACACATACATATGTGTAATCATAAATATATAGGGATTGACAGTAACCTGCTTCTCCAACATAC
>NW_026349883.1:0-413 GCF_001194135.2 Octopus bimaculoides | reverse complement strand
GGAAGGAAAGAACGAACGTAGGAACGAACGAACGAACGTACGAACGAATGAACGAACGTTGGAAGGAAAGAACGAACGTAGGAAGGAAAAAACGAACGTAGGGAGGAAACAATGAACGTAGGAATGAAATAACTAACGTAGGAACGATCGAACGTTCTTTCCTTCCTACGTTCGTTCTTTCCTTCTTACGTTCGTTCGCTCGTTCCTACTTTCGTTCTTTCCTTCCTACGTTCGTTCGTTCGTTCCTACGTTCGTTCTTTCCTTCCTACGTTCGTTCGTTCCTACGTTCGTTCGTTCCTTCCTACATTCGTTCTTTCCTTCTTACGTTCGTTCTTTCCTTCCAATGTTCGTTCATTCGTTCCAACGTTCGTTCTTTCCTTCCTACGATCGTTCTTTCCTTCCTACGTTCGTTC
>NW_026349882.1:0-491 GCF_001194135.2 Octopus bimaculoides | reverse complement strand
ATATGTGTGTGTGTGTGTGTGTGTGTGTGTGTGTGTGTGTGTGTAATGTTGTAAACAGAAACACACACATTAAATTACGAATTAAAAGCAGTCTTAGAAATGTAAACATTATCGGTGGTACAGAGATAGTTATGTGTTTTGCCTATACATCAATTTCACTGCGGGATAGCACTCGGGGGGAAAGCACCCCAAACGACGTCAAGTGTTAAAGAACACCTGAATGTTACAGACCAGGCGAAACAGCTCCTATGTTTTCCTACATGCACACTAGGATTATTGGCAATTCATTATATTTTCGGCAAAATGTGATCATTCTTTTGTGGTGTTCTCTAAGGCACATAGAGTTGTCTATAGTGCTCAGGATATTAAAGATCATTCAAATCGCAAAACAAGAAGGTAAGTGATTTGCTTGCATGTTCGTCAGAATTAGGTGTGGCTGTGTCGACCCCAGTGCGTAGCTGGTACTTAATTTATCGACCCCGAAAGGATGA
>NW_026349881.1:0-279 GCF_001194135.2 Octopus bimaculoides | reverse complement strand
ATATATATATATATACATATGTATGTATGTATGCATATATTGTATAGCTGTATATATATTACGTTTGTACATATGGTATCACTTTATATATTCTATGGTTACATATACTGTATGGCTATGTATATATATATAGGTACATATATTGTGTAGCTATCTATACGTAGTATGACTGTAAATATATATCATATCCTGTGCCATATATTTATACTTGTCTTCTGGCGGTATGTATTCTATGGTTTTTTACTTACAAAACGTAAATTACAAAACATAATACTAAGA
>NW_026349880.1:0-202 GCF_001194135.2 Octopus bimaculoides | reverse complement strand
ATGTATGTATGTATGTATGTATGTATGTATGTATGTGTGTGTGTTTGTGCGTGTGCATGTGTATAACATCTCGCCATCAACCTATCTACATATAGCTATCTATCGATCGAATTGATCCATCGATTGATCTTCGTACCTATATTTATTCACAACTATACGTCCCTTTATCTCCATATTTCTTTTTGGCAATATATATATATAT
>NW_026349879.1:0-316 GCF_001194135.2 Octopus bimaculoides | reverse complement strand
ATGCATCTATGTATATGTACATATATACATGCATCTATGTATATATACATGCATATATACATACACATATATACATGCATATATATGTGTACTTTTGAATATGTGTATAGCTAGTTTCACATACATACATACATATACATTTATATATGTCTGCGTACAACGAATTTTAAATGTATTAACATATTAAGGTATAGGTATGCCTGCACACCCACACATCCATATATGTGAGTGTATATACACATATATATGCACACACTTACATACATAGACACATGAATATATATATATATATATATATATATATATATATATATAT
>NW_026349878.1:0-529 GCF_001194135.2 Octopus bimaculoides | reverse complement strand
AGACACATACATATATAGAGAGAATTGCATAGTTACATATATATGTGCACACATCTACATACACACGCGCACACATATATAGGTATAGAGAGAGGGAGAGTAGGAGTGGAAGAGAGAGAGAGGAGCAGGCGGAGGACTGTATGTAGGAAAGGTGTCTATTTATATTTGAGTGCTGCGTAAAGATACTCTAAAGTGAAACTGATCTGCAGAAATCGCTTATCTTTTAAATGATGCATTTTAGTGGAGCCATGCTGGGCAGGTAAAACGTCGCATTTCCAGAGAGAAGCTGAAAATAGCTGGTGAGATAATAGCTGCATTACCTCTGTGTGTGTGTGTGTGTGTGTGTGTCTTTATATGTATATAGATATGTGTCTGGGTGTGTGCGTTTGTAAATATATATAGGTATATGAGAGTATATATATATATATATATACATATGTGAGATCATTTATATGCATAAATATGTACGATTGTATATACGTGCATATAGATATAGATAGACAGACAGGCAGACAGATAAATATATATA
>NW_026349877.1:0-451 GCF_001194135.2 Octopus bimaculoides | reverse complement strand
CGGTATTCCACAACTTTACTTTATTATATATATATATATATATATATGCACTTATACATACGTGCTCTCACACGCACACCCAAGTATATAGGTATATACATGCAACTAGATACATGTGCATACGCACACGTATTGATGAATACATACATATATGTATAGAAATTCATATATACAGGCACGTGCATATATACATAAATATATGCGCATAGTATAGATAAATATGTCCGTATATTCATACGTAAAGTGAGATACAGACTTCTGTGCAAAATTTGACAAACGCACACATGTTAATACACTCATGTATACAAAGAAGTAAATATATATACACACACACACATACATATATACATACACACATATATATATGCATACACATACACACACGTTCATATATATGTGCATACACGCATATACATATACATATATATGCATATATATATATATATATATA
>NW_026349876.1:0-815 GCF_001194135.2 Octopus bimaculoides | reverse complement strand
ATACATATATATATATATATATATATATATATGCATATATATGCACACACGCATATACACACACACACACGTATGTAGGTGTTATTAGTGTGCGGATCTGTGAATGGATTTGCTTGCATATATATATATATATAGTAATTTCAGCTTAAAAGCAAACAAAAAACTTAAAAAAAATAAATAGGCAAACAAAATAAAAAAACAAACATAAAAAGAAACGAACCACAGAAACAATAAATGCCTTCAAGCAAATTTGTCTTGGAATCTGATAAGGAAAAACGTAACGAGAAGTCTCTGTTGGTGGCAGATTGTGATAGGGAGGTGGGAGGTTATAAGGGTTGAGGGTTGAGGCTAGACGTGGATACGTTGAGGTGGGGGGGGGCGGAGGATTGGTCGGTCTGTTGGCTGGTTGGGCGGTTGGTTGTCCAGGTAGACGTTGAATAAACTGAGCTAAAGAGATTTATTTAAAGGAAGAAAAAAAAATGTAATTCAGGTGCAGTAAACAGATAAATTTGATATAGGGGTGTGAGTGTGTGTATGTGTGTGTGTATCAATATGGACGTACCTGTGTGTGTGTGTATGTCTACATCTGTATATAACTACATGTATGTATATATACACAAACATACGTGTATTATTATAAGTAAAGGTATGTATGCATTGGCTTGCACATGCACTTTCAATTTTTGCATCTGTCTGTCTGTCTGTCTCTTCCTGTGATGTACATACATATATATGTATAATATGTACTTGTATATATGTGTGTGTGTGTGTGTGTGTGCACGTGTGTGTGTGCGCGTGTGCGTACGTGTATATAT
>NW_026349875.1:0-364 GCF_001194135.2 Octopus bimaculoides | reverse complement strand
TATATATATATATATATATATATATATGTATGTATATAAATATATATATAGTTATATATATTTCCAGAGATATCTGTATATACATATTTATGTTGTGCATATTTGTATATGTTGAATATATAAATTATATATATATATGTATGTGTGTGTGAGTGTGTGTGAGTGTGTGTGTGTGTGTGTGTGTGTCTTTGTATGTATGTATGTATGTATGTATCTATGCATGTATGTATGTATGTACAGATAAACATTTAAATATACATATATCTTTTATGTTGTACCTTACACTTGTTTCAGTATATATATGTTTTCTATAATAGCCTCGCGCCGAGCAAGGCCTTGTGAGTGGATTTGGTAGACGGAACCA
>NW_026349874.1:1538-2217 GCF_001194135.2 Octopus bimaculoides | reverse complement strand
ATACATATATATATATGAATATATACATATGAAACTTATCTAAGTATGTAAGAGTATATATGTATATATAGATGTATTTATATATATGTATACATGTATACAAATCTTCCACGATATATACATAGGTGTGTGTGTGTGTGTGTGTGTGTGTGTTTGTGTGTGTGCGCGCGCGCGTGGGTGCGTGTGCGAGAGCGCGCGCGCTTAGCTGTTTAGATCTGGACCACACTATATAAAACAGCATAAATATTTTCCTCAGTAATTCAACACAAAATATTTCGTGTCGAACAGAAGAAAATGGCGAAAAGAGAAAAATAAAATTGACGAAGTAAATGGAGGAAAAATATCATATAATTCTAAATATCATGGCGGTATTGTTATGTATAGCTGAGGGCAGTTTTAAAACGGGTGTACAGCAGCGATGCATTTAGATACATAAATGTACATAAGTGTCTGTGTATTGGGTAGATTATTCGGTTGTAGGCTGAAATTATTGATAATGTCGATAAACCCCACACATCCATACATACATATGTGTGTATACTATATGCACATATGTAAGTATGTATATATAGGACTGTGTGGATGATCGTGCATTTATGTATATATATGCTTATATGTATGTATGTTTAAATGTAAATGTATATATATATATATATATATATATATATATATATATATA
>NW_026349874.1:0-509 GCF_001194135.2 Octopus bimaculoides | reverse complement strand
TATATATATATATATATATATATACATATATATATATATTGAAAGAGAAAGACAGAGATATACACACATGAATATATTTACATTAATGTGTTGTATATATACACACACACTCACATATACACACACATATATAGATATGAATGTCCTTTTCGTTAAAACTCAAGAGAAAGTGAATAAAATATTAAGAATGAAAGGAGAACAATACTGAAAGATCCATTAATAGTAATTCGAAATACCCATACAGGCCTTTAAAAGCATCGGTATATCATATATTCAGAATTAACAGGGTAACAAATCGCCTACATTTTGAATTTGACCAATAGATTTACTCTTAGTTGATATGTTTTTTTATAGCAGTATGTTTCTCTGTTTATCTCAGACAGCAGCTCTTTCAATATAAGATATTTGTAATCTCAGGTATTAGTTGATTCTTCTGTAGCACCACATGTGTATTGGAATGCAATACCACTCACACACACACACACACACACACACACACACACACACAC
>NW_026349873.1:0-370 GCF_001194135.2 Octopus bimaculoides | reverse complement strand
CATATATATATATATATATTTATATATATACATATATACATATATATATAATTATATATATACATATATATATATGCATATTTATATATATACATATATATATATGCATATATATATATATACATATATATATATGCATATATATATATATATCTATATTTATATATATACATATATATTTATATATATACATATATATATATATATATATTTATATATATACATATATATTTATATATATACATATATATTTATATATATACATATATATATATATTTATATATATAAACATATATATATATATATTTATTTATATATTTATACATATATATATATATATATTTATATATATACATATATATATATATA
>NW_026349872.1:289-655 GCF_001194135.2 Octopus bimaculoides | reverse complement strand
GTTTCTATTCTCTTGTTTTGTTTCGTTTTGTTTTGTTTTTATTATGGTAACTTTTGTCTTACTGATTCTGTGCAGTTTTCTAGATTCTTCATGAATAAATTATTGTTTTTACAATTTATTTCTAAATTATCTTCAATCATAAATAAAGACATTATTCCTTAATATACTGGGATTTCCACATCGCAGTCACTAACTACCGTGATGTTATCTTCTCAATGTCTCTCTTGCCATGTTTGTTGTCTCACTGATGTCCTTGTTGTTGTTACTCATGCCTATTATCACGCTTTTATGCTTTTATTTATACACTTACATCCACAATTAGACACACTCCCGAATGCATATACATGTGTGTGTGTGTATGTATGT
>NW_026349872.1:0-279 GCF_001194135.2 Octopus bimaculoides | reverse complement strand
GACACACTCCCGAATGCATATACATGTGTGTGTGTGTATGTATGTACATGCATATGTATATGGAGTGTTATATATATGGATATATTTATACATATATCTGTATGTACATACATACTTAAATATGTACACAAACATGTACATAAGCATACACGCTCATATATGTATATATATCCACACATACATATATATGTGTATACATATGTAAACATGTACACTTATATTATGCTGATACATATATGTCTGCATGTATATATTCATATATGTGTGTGTGTGTGTGTG
>NW_026349871.1:0-409 GCF_001194135.2 Octopus bimaculoides | reverse complement strand
TTGAAAACAGAACACAAAGGATATCGCGGTACACGTGTTTCAAACTTTATACACAAACCGTCATCACATCAGTATATATTGTTGATATAAAGTATTTATGCAGATATAACAATTTAAAGGATAAGCCTATTATAATGGATAATACTAAGTGGACTTTTCCTTTTACTCTCTCTCTTTCTTTTATCTTTGTGATGTAATCTTGGGACTGAAAATGTTTGCGGCTGAAGTTAGCTTTAAACAATCCTTTATATCGATAATATATACAGATGTAATGACAGTTTGTGTATAAAGGTTGAAACACGTGTACCACGATATCCTTTGTGTTCTGTTTTCAATTTACGTTTAATATATATGTATATATATATACATATACATATACATATACATACATACATACATACATATATAT
>NW_026349870.1:0-267 GCF_001194135.2 Octopus bimaculoides | reverse complement strand
TTTGACTGTTATTTATAGCAACTCCTGTTGGTTTGTTCGTAGCTTTTAAATATCTAATTTGCTTGCGAATGTTTTAATGTTTTTTCACTGTTTACTGTAGCTAGTTTAATGTGTTGACATGCCGGTGCCCCCCACTCGAAGATGGAAGAGGCAGCGAACGTGCTGTTTTCTGAATGGCTGAAAATTCTGAAAAATTTTGATGGCCCTATAACTGAAAAGATGCCGGCGTGGGTTTCCGCCCCGACATCCGAAACTCGGAGTTTTATC
>NW_026349869.1:0-278 GCF_001194135.2 Octopus bimaculoides | reverse complement strand
TGTGCGCGTATATACGTGTGCGTATGTGTAAGTATAACATGAATGTATGTCGCTTTCTATGTCTGTGAGTGGGTTAACAATACAACCATAGCCACGTGTAGTGGTATAACATTACTCATATTGTCTAAATGTATGTATGCACACATAGGCATACATATATACACACAGACATATCCATATATACATTCATATACATATATATATGCATATGTATATACGTAAATATATATATATATATAATATGGCTCTCTCTCTCTCTCTATATATATATATATATA
>NW_026349868.1:0-643 GCF_001194135.2 Octopus bimaculoides | reverse complement strand
GAGAGAGAGAGAGAGAGAGAGAGAGACAAAGAGAGAGACAGAGAGAGAGAATGAGAGAGATTCGGTGTGTATAGAAATAGAATAACTGCTTGCCTTTCCGCAGTTGGTCAAATGATGCAGACATCTCTGATGAAACCCCAATAAGTTTCGAAAATCGATGAAAGCTATTCATAAACTTTACAGTTTTCAGAGAATTAGTTAAATTTACTATATCTGTATGTGAACTACGTAGGTTTGCATATATGTGTGTGTGTGTTTGCGCGCGCGCGTATATATATACTTATATCTGCACATGCGTGTGTGTGTGTATCATAATTTAACATTTTGCCACAATATACCATCTTTTTTTCAAATGAATTTATGGACTTTTAAATCCCAACATACAATTGTCTGCCTGTATTTATACCCACATAACAATGTAATACGCAGGCGTGTTTTGCATGTGTGAGTCTGCGTGCTTGTGCATATACGCGCGCGCGCGCGCGTGTATACGTGTGTATACTTGTGCATATACGTCTGCGTGCTTGTGCATATACGTGTGTGTATGTGCGTGCCTGTGTGTGTGTAAGTTAGTTTATCAATACATCTCACTTCTTATCTCTTCCTTTTCATGTTTATCTCTCCATCCATCTGTCACATAACG
>NW_026349867.1:0-205 GCF_001194135.2 Octopus bimaculoides | reverse complement strand
CATAACTATCTTACCTGGGTGTTTGCACATATTACATGACTTAATGCAGTTATCTCTGGCCCAAACTGGGGACTCTGTGCACACGCCTTTTTGGGACTTTTCTTTGCAAGTTCTAAATTTATCTTTGCAACCGATGTCTGAAACAATACGAAATTTTTTGATTATTGAAGAGAGTTAAAAAGTGTTTCAAAATACCGGTATTGCT
>NW_026349866.1:0-251 GCF_001194135.2 Octopus bimaculoides | reverse complement strand
TATATATATATATATATATATATATATACATATTTATTTATTTATATATACATGTGTATATATATATGTGTGTGTATATCTATGTGTGTGTATATCTATGTGTGTGTATATATGTGTGTCTGTATATATGTGTGTGTATATATATATGTATATATATATTTATCTATATGCATATATACATGCATACATATATGTATATAC
Source organism: Octopus bimaculoides (assembly GCF_001194135.2). Classification (NCBI taxonomy): domain Eukaryota; kingdom Metazoa; phylum Mollusca; class Cephalopoda; order Octopoda; family Octopodidae; genus Octopus; species Octopus bimaculoides. The sequence continues at coordinate 50 of NW_026349866.1, read as the reverse complement.
ATATACGTATGTATATATATATATGCATATATATATATATATATATATAT
>NW_026349865.1:0-243 GCF_001194135.2 Octopus bimaculoides | reverse complement strand
ATTATTTTTCATGGTTTCTTTCTGTTTTTTCAGTTATATTTTTCCCATGTATTCATTTTCCTTTTCGATCGCTTAAAAGCCTTCATAAATTACATGCTTCATTTTACAAACTCTTGCAGCAGACACTCACACAAACTCATATTATATATTTACACACACAAACTCGTACACACTCACAGATCTCTCTATATATGTCTACATACATTCATTCATGCTTACATACATACATATGTATATATGTTT
>NW_026349864.1:0-450 GCF_001194135.2 Octopus bimaculoides | reverse complement strand
TACGTACGCACGTATTTACGTACGTTTGCACGTACATATGCGCAACGTACGTCCGTATGCACGTAATATTTACCTACGATCGCACGCACGTTTTTATGTACGAACGTATGTATTTACGTACGTACGCACGTACCTATTTACGTACGTACGAACGCACGTAGACACGATCGGACGCACGTCCGCACGCATGTACGCACGGACGTAGTATACAAGAACGTATGTACGTCCAGACGCACGTACGTCCGTCGGTAAGGTCGTCCTTACGCATGTACAAACGTGCGCACGTACGAATGTCTGTACGCACGTACGTACGTACATATGCATGGTTTACGTACGTTTGTAGGTGCGTACGTACGAGCGTGCGTATGCACGTACGGACGTACGTATGCACGTATATATGCCCAACTTACGTATGTATGCACGTATTTATTTACGTAAGTACGCACGTAC
>NW_026349863.1:0-216 GCF_001194135.2 Octopus bimaculoides | reverse complement strand
CTATCTATCTATCTATCTATCTATCTGTCTGTCTGTCTGTCTTCTTTCCTACCTGCACACCTTGCCTACGTATTCATTTTTCTATCTGTTTCTTTACTTATCTATTTATGTATTTATCTATTTGTCTGTCTGTATCTCTATCCACTTTCTTACCTACATATTCACCTACATATTTATTTGTCTGTCTCTTTACTTACCTATCTAGCTATCTATCTT
>NW_026349862.1:0-204 GCF_001194135.2 Octopus bimaculoides | reverse complement strand
AACGTTGCTATCTTCCGGTCTATCGCATGTGTTTATCTTAGATACGACTTAGAACAGAGGTTCTACAGCACCACCTATATATAGAAAAGAGGTTGGGGAAAGATTATAGGACAGAATATATATATAAATATTTATTTAAATCTTATTAAATTAATGTGCTTGTGTGTGTACATGTAAATGCATAAATATATATATATGTGTGTG
>NW_026349861.1:0-277 GCF_001194135.2 Octopus bimaculoides | reverse complement strand
AAGCAAACTCACATACGCACACATACTTGCTTACATATTAAAATATGTCATTAAAATTAGTTTTATGCACAAAGTGTATGTAAGTATATGACATGGTCGTGTTTGTCCTTTTGAATGTGTACGCCTGTATATGTAGATGCTGTTGAAATATAACATCTGGAAGTATTTGGAGAATAATCCATACAAAAGTTCGTATAAATAACAGAAAAGTGAAGTTTGGTCAATGTATCATACAATAAAAAAAGAATGGGGGAGAATGGGGGAGAGAAGAGGAGAC
>NW_026349860.1:0-250 GCF_001194135.2 Octopus bimaculoides | reverse complement strand
ATTTGGTACTTATTGTTGGTTGATATATATATCTATTTATTATAATTATTGTTCTATTTGCAACCTGACGATTAGCTGCATTTTTGAATAGAATTTATTTTCGATAATTTTAATTGATTTTAATTGATTCAAATTTCCTTTCTATTTGAAAATTAGTTATGAAACACGTGTAGTCATTTTATTATTTTTATCTTATTATCTTTACTTTGTTCTATATTATACTCATTTATTGTGCTTTTAATTATTAATT
>NW_026349859.1:554-695 GCF_001194135.2 Octopus bimaculoides | reverse complement strand
AATAATAATAATAATAATAATAATAATAATAATAATAATAATGGAGGCTCCTTTATTAATAATAGGAGTAAGGACTGTAGGAGTAAGAACGTAATCACAGTAAATGAGGTAAACCCTAGGAGAATAAAATTTGAAGGACCT
>NW_026349859.1:363-468 GCF_001194135.2 Octopus bimaculoides | reverse complement strand
TATGCCGTAGAATTTCTAACCATTTCTCGTGCTTTAGAGATAGGAAGAAATTGGTTAGCACCAGTCTTAGCAAATACATCTAGGATCTTAAGGAAAATAATAAAC
>NW_026349859.1:0-155 GCF_001194135.2 Octopus bimaculoides | reverse complement strand
ATGATCTTAGGATGTGAGGAAGTACAACATGATGTCTCATGTATGTTTGTATATGTGTAACTATGCATATATGGATGAGTGCATATAAGTGTGTGCATATATGTGTGTGTGAACGGAGATAAAGATATGCATATATATATGTGTGTAAGTACGTA
>NW_026349858.1:0-1107 GCF_001194135.2 Octopus bimaculoides | reverse complement strand
TTTATTTAATTGGTGTTAAGGTCACTTATACAGCTTTGGCTAATTGTGACAAAGTTTAACAATCATTCATATCTGCACATAAAGACCAGTAAATAAGGAGTAACAGTATTCATTTTAAGGTTTGATTTTATGACTTGAAATTTGGGAGATTTGCAGAAATAGGAAAAATACATTAAATGCAAGAGATACATCAAATTGTTTTGGAAACCACAGATAGGAATATTATTTGCTAACCTGGTGAATGAGTAATATGAATGGAAGACAAAACCATGTATGGAAAGCTATTCAGCTGTTTGTTACCAGTGCATCACTAAAAGGGATTACCGTACAAAATTGAGGTAACCCTTAAATGGGTGACCTTAATTTTCAATTTGTGCAAACACAATTATCTTTGGCAGACTTGTCCAAACGTTTTTTCTCTTCTCCTTCGTCCACCATTTTTCTGTCACTGGCGATCTGAAGCCATTCTCCAGTCACCAACTCAGCCTCTGCTTCTGTTGTATTTTTTCACAGTCTTGTGAGCAGCTCCTGAAATTAATTAATTATGTTACTTAAAAGTAGTTCGTAATGTGAAAATAACAAATGCTCTCACATCCATTTACTTATGTACTATTCACAAAGGTAAAAAATCTACTAGCATAAATTACATGGATTTGACTAACTCTACAATTGAAAACAGATACAAACTGAAAGCTTCACGTGAATAAATGTTTACTACTGTTTTATAACAGAACCTACCAAAGCTAGTACAACCATTGCCCCCACCCCACAGTCTGGCTAAAACAGTACTCAAAGTGAATATTAATATCATCATGTGCCCAGCCCAGGGCCATTTTCAGTCCAATGACTGCAAATCAGAATTTTAAAATGCAGTCATTTTCAATAGACTATAAGCAAAGGATAAGATATATGCTGAAATGTAAAGCAAAATGTAGAATAATAGCCCTTTTGTCAAATATCAAAAACAATTAACGGGGTTCCTGCAGGTTTTTAAAAAGAAAATTCAAGGATTTTCAAGGATATTTTCACGCTAGATTCAAGGACTATCACAACCACTCCACAAAAAGTGTCTTCGAGTGTTTCCAAGGACATCCTTCTGATAAAACA
>NW_026349857.1:0-208 GCF_001194135.2 Octopus bimaculoides | reverse complement strand
ACTTCAAAACGGCGTTTTTTGGGGGGGTTTTTTGTCGTTCAATTCGTGCGGCACCCATTTCTCAAATATTTTTGTTTTTCCAATTTCTTTCAACTGGTTGGAAATTGTCGTTTACGTTACGTCTAATTCAGAAGCAAGCTCTCGAACAGTTGTGCGTAGATTGGCTTCGACTAAGGCTCTTAGCTGATCGTTGTCAACATCCGATGGC
>NW_026349856.1:0-534 GCF_001194135.2 Octopus bimaculoides | reverse complement strand
CCATCATCAGCTGCCCCACGGATGTCATTATGGTTTTGACACCTGGGCAGTACTACTCAATCCACATATATATATCCAGATAGACATTTTATACACATTGTATGAAAGAATTCCACCTGAACACTTCCATTATTTCCAATGCTAGAAAGCCAGTTGCTACATTCATTGCCGAAATTAAAAAATGCATGTCATTGCAATGTCAACCAAGAATACCCAGTCTCTGCCATCGTAATCCAAAAGGGACTGGAGAGGTCCATGGGAACCGGCCCTATTCTTCAATGGGAGGGATATAATAATAATTAAAAAAAAGGGCGGGGATGAGACCCCTACACAGCGGAGACACGACATGCATCTTCCACAGCAAACAACACAAGAGAAATGAAATTGAAATTGAACCTAAACAAACAATAAACAATCAGTTAATTAGATGCATTTATTAAAACCAAATATTAATTAAACTAAAACACAAACATCGATGACGATGACAACAAGAATAAAAGCAGCAAATTTAAGAATAAAAAAAAAAAGAAAAAG
>NW_026349855.1:0-273 GCF_001194135.2 Octopus bimaculoides | reverse complement strand
CATACACCCACCCACACATGTGCGTACGTTTTGTATGTGTGTGTGTGTATTAAAAACATTGAAACAAATGCACGTCATAAATAACACTCACTGAACATCTGACTTCTTATTAAAGATATATATTTATATGAAATGCAGCTTAAAACAAAATAATTTGCTTTTTTTAATTATATATATATATATTTTTTTTTATAGCTTTTTACTATAATTTAGAATATTATCTTCTGGAAATGCGTTGTCTCTGGGAATCTGGTGAGAATTAATAAGGAAACC
>NW_026349854.1:0-550 GCF_001194135.2 Octopus bimaculoides | reverse complement strand
TATATATAAAACCTGCCGAAACTGCAAAGACGATCTGGAACTCGACTGAGGATAGAAAACTCCGAATGACCCGTCCTCGTTTTTCCTTGGCCCTTTTTGTATCATCTAACTGACTGGATGTTTTCTTGTTACATAAGACAGTAAGGTGTGATTTGATGGAGACTTGGTTGCTATTTCTAGCACGTCTAGCTACCATGTAGAGGTCCTCGTAGTTCATGTTGATGACGTTGGTAACGGTGCGTGTGGTGGGAGGAGTTAAATGCATTGGAGGTGTACTCGGCATTAATACATATATATATATATCGTGGGCATCGGTGCCGATTTTCTCTTCCTCCGTTTTCCATTCTTTGAACTTTCCGTCTTTCCGACGAAGGGCTCCGCCTGAAACGTCATGATCTCTCTCTTTCCTTTCCCGAGCGTCCAATAACACTATCCGTATCACGTCCTCACTTTGTTGTTTTTTTGTTATTGTTTTTTGTGAGTTTTTTTAACTTATATATATATATATTGGGTTGATCCACTACTCAGGAAGAGACTATTCTAGAGTACG
>NW_026349853.1:0-548 GCF_001194135.2 Octopus bimaculoides | reverse complement strand
GAGAGAGAGAGAGAGAGAGAGGAAGTAATTAAGATTCAGTTGAATTAGGTACTTAAGTTAAAGCACCATGTCAGTCCGGTATTATCCGCACAGGTCGAAATGTGGTGAATAAAATCTAAATAAGCAACAGGATGTAAAGTAGCAGCGCAGTGCGACTCTGAAACAACAATTTTGGAGTGGTATGGGACACCGTGGTGGTGATAGGCTTGTAATTCATTTCCAATTTATCTACCTTCTTATCATCAAAAAAAATTTAAGACTACAAGACTGCGTTTATTGAGAATAAAGAGCAATGTCAGTTGACAGTTCATAGCGGGCTGCTGGTTATAAAGTTCATACCTTGTTCTTCTCTGAGATATCCTTGCCACAATAATGGCAACATGAAATTCTTTCATCCTCTAACTCTGATAAATTATTTAAGAAAAAAATGTTATTAATATATCTTCTCTGTTGAAAATCCATATTTCTTGCAGCCAAAGATAGCGCTGTATTTAAATTGAATTTAAGTACCTAATTTACGGATTGTATTGTTCAATTAAATGGATCTG
>NW_026349852.1:0-453 GCF_001194135.2 Octopus bimaculoides | reverse complement strand
TTCGTCTTCTCTCCTGGTGCTATATGAACATTTATTGTGGTTTTAGAGTTTTTGTGGTCTTTGACTGTTATTTCCATCATGGTGGTATCTCTTAGATACCCTAAATTATAATTTTATATATATTATATATATATATACATACATCACCTACCACCCCACCACCCTACCTCTCCAACGCACCATTCGCCGAGCCTTCCGGCGCCTCCAGTCCGACAACTCCACCTCACACATCTTCCCTAACCGACCCCTCCCCTCCTTCAAATGAGCCTACAACCTACAATACCTCTTGGTCCACAGCTTCTTCCTCAACCCAACCTCCCAACTTGGCTGGTTCCTCTGCTTACGCCCACGCTGCCGCACTTGCCCTTACTTCTCCGACACCACCCTCCTCACCGGCACCCACCATCGACCCTATCGCATCACCGACTCCTTCACCTGCACTTCTACCAATAT
>NW_026349851.1:0-269 GCF_001194135.2 Octopus bimaculoides | reverse complement strand
TATCATTTACCGATACCGTAAATTCTCCATGTGTTTATGTACTAGTCTTTATCATTGGTTCTCCGTTAATCTTAGCTTCTTACACATTTTTGGAAATTTATTTTTCTCGCCATAGATATTTCCATCTTTCTGATTTAAGAGAAAAGTTATTTGAAAAGACAATGTAAGTCTCTTCAAAATATACTGACTATCAAAGAAAAAAATATATATATCGATGGTACTATGGACGCTTTCTACATTTTTACAGTGTTTTTTTTCATATATATATA
>NW_026349850.1:0-247 GCF_001194135.2 Octopus bimaculoides | reverse complement strand
ATATTAGGGTGTGTATGGACGTGTGAGGGATGAAATATGTATTTCCAGTGTAGCTGTGCATTTCATCTTTTATGTGTGGTGTAATGGGAGAAGAGATGAGAATGCGGAGTGAAAATGTCACCGTGCTCGTGTGTAGAATATATACATGCCAAACATATACACGCATTAAACACAAATAGACGCAGTCAAACTACATGTAACACACATCTCACTCTCTCAGTCTATTTATATATATATATATATATAT
>NW_026349849.1:0-347 GCF_001194135.2 Octopus bimaculoides | reverse complement strand
TTCTACTTGTATATAGATATAAACTGTGGGTATGGGGGTATGATTATCTACTACGTATATTTCCTATTTAATACTGGGTATGTTTCATTTATGAGGACATACTCCTGTATTTATCTGAGTGTTGGGTCTTTTTGGGTGCTTGGATAAAATGCAGATGTCAAATTGGCCCAGGTTACCTCCATGCTGGTAGAGTATGGAGGACAGTTTTTTGTCGTCATATTGTCTCAAATGTTCATTTAGTCTTAACGGACAGTCAACAACTATTGAAAAGGTTGCAAGATGTGACGAAAATTTTAGAAAAATAAATGAGTGGAAATTTTACTGGTGAGTGTGTTAAATTATAAGGC
>NW_026349848.1:0-276 GCF_001194135.2 Octopus bimaculoides | reverse complement strand
GCCCGAGGCTATAGTAGAAGACACTTGCCTAAGGTGTCACGCAGTGGGACCGAACCCGGAACCATGTAGTTGGTAAGTAAGCTACTTACACACAGCTACTCCTTTGCTTATATATATATATATGTATATGAAGTTCGCGCCTTTAAACCTTCTTGTCACACTTATTTCGAAGATCAAATGCGCTTTTCTCTAGGACGCCGTTTCGGGGCCTTTCCATTACAATCACATATACATACACACCTACAGTCCCCCACACACACGCATACACGCATATAC
>NW_026349847.1:0-525 GCF_001194135.2 Octopus bimaculoides | reverse complement strand
TTTGGTTGATTAAAAATGTAATGGCAAGTATTTATTGACCTTTTTCTCTCTAAATATCGGCACGAACTTTCCGGACAACCCAATATATATAAAGTTTCCCTTCGAGGCACAAGTCCGGGCAAGGTTGTTTATGGAAGACCAGCAGTCGCCCATGCATGCCAGCCTCCAACACATTTCTACAGCTGTGTGAACTGGAGCAACGTGAAATAAATTGTCTTGCTCAAGAACACAGTACACAGCCGGGTCCAAGAATTGAATTCACTCCCTCAAGATTGTGAGCCCGCCGTTTTAATCACTCAGGAATGATTTGGTAATTTGAAAGTTCAGTATTTCAATTTCTAGGTCAAGGAGATGGTATTTTAGAATTACCTTTAGTGTGGGCGTTTCGTCTCTGCAGAGAACGTCCATCCTCCCGAGCTCTGTCTCTCTGCTGGTATCGAATTGTGACAGTTTGAGCGGATATATTCTTTTCTTTTCTATGCACAAGGCCCGAAATTTTGGGGGAGGGAGCCAGTCAATTAGATC
>NW_026349846.1:0-652 GCF_001194135.2 Octopus bimaculoides | reverse complement strand
TCCATACAATTTCAAAATAAGGGGATTAAAATCAAAATAAGCAACAAGGATATCCTTGTTGCTTATTTTGATTATAATTATATGTATGTATATCGGTATATATATATATAGGTATAAATTTATATATGTACATATTTACATATACGGTTATAGACGTATATATATATATATATGAATATATGCATACATACCTATATATGTATACATATGTATGTAAATATATGTATGTATATATATTTTCATATATATGTACATATATGTATATAAATATGTATGAGTATACGTATATATATATATATATATATATATATATATATATATATATATATATATATACGTGTGTGTACGTATGCATATACACATATATACATACACATATATATGTATATATATACACGTGTGTATGTATGTATATACATATATATATGCATATATATACATATACATATATATACACATTATATATACATACATATTTGGTTTCTTCTTTCCTTTACCCCTCCTCTTTCTAGAGGCTACCTTGGACGTTATATCCTCAAACGTTTTTCTAAAACAAACTTAATAGCGTTCAGTTACTCACTATACATTTCCATCATTTCCTATTAAAATGTCTTATTGACGAGTTTTATTTCTTCATTTCCCTGAAGAGAAG
>NW_026349845.1:0-466 GCF_001194135.2 Octopus bimaculoides | reverse complement strand
CCATGCTAGCATGGAAAGCGGACGTTAAACGATGATGATGATGATACGCACACAAACACATGTACATGCACAATACACACATAGACACATGCACATATACACACACACGCATATTTATATATGATTGAAGGTTTCTCTCATAAATTGATTGCAATTCAAATTACTATGCCTGAAGAAGTGAACGAACACTAATTTTATTCTATAAATTGTATAACTTTATAAGAAATGAATGATGTTCATCCACTGAAACATATGTAACATTGATTTGACTTCTCTTTTCCTTAATTAAAGTAATTATTATATATATAATCATCACTCTGAGAGAATTATAACATACATATTTGATATATATATACATGCCTTGAACTCAAAAAGGGCACTTTTTATAATTGATCAAAGTATAACTAATCATCCATTTGTTGTTTGAACAGTATGCTAACCAGGTTTCTGCATGATGTGCTGATGT
>NW_026349844.1:0-514 GCF_001194135.2 Octopus bimaculoides | reverse complement strand
ATAAACACTAACAACGCCCGGTTTGGGAATCGAAACCGCGATCCTATGACTGGGAGTCCGCTACTTTAGCCACTGGGCCATTGCGCCTCCACTATATCATATAATATTAATATGTCAAAAAACATATTATGGTTGCTAGAACATAAGTGATAAATACTAATATGCTGACATAACGATAGATTTCGAATGCTCGATTCGAATCATTTAACTACATATTAAACGTTAATATTTGTTTAGAAAAGTATGAAATCTATTAGAATCTAAGTTTTTCCCGTATGTCAAAAGTTACATGTTACGATTCAAGTAATTCAAATATAATTTTTCAATTCATATGCAGCAACGGATTACGGTTTGTATAACCGCTAGTTTTCCTACAGGTTTTGATAAAGTAATGTTTTAAATGAATTTTACTTATATTAATCTTCAGTGATTATGCATGATAATTAGGTATTTATAGAATAAATTATGGTTATTACGAATAATGCGTATATCTATACGTATATCTATACGTATA
>NW_026349843.1:0-220 GCF_001194135.2 Octopus bimaculoides | reverse complement strand
AGCAAGCACAGGTGGAATGCCTGATCAACCTCACCAATGCCCTATTCATGAAGCAAGCTGTTCTCAGACCAACTAGAGTGAATAATATTCTAGATCTCTGCTTCACAAACAATATGGACATCATTCATGATGTGAAAGTGACGCCGACATCAGTCTTGGATCACAACATAATAGAGCTGTCTATGTTTGGGTCGAAAGAAACCAGAGACATACAGCCTAA
>NW_026349842.1:0-292 GCF_001194135.2 Octopus bimaculoides | reverse complement strand
TGTGTGTGTGTGTGTGTGTGTGTGTGTGTATGTATGTATGTATGTTCTTCATAACATATTAAGTGATTTATGGACGTATGCTAGCTTGTTCTTGCCAAGAATGAATAACGAGTGTAAGAGCTTTAGGTGGACAAATTAATAAGATGTCGGGCTAATACTGGTTGAAGAGTTGACAATTTGTAGCCTGTCACTGATAGGTACTGTGTGTTGAGTATGTTCACGGATAAGTTAAGATATACAACTTCTGCTAGCACCGTCCACTTGACCTCATATATTTATATATATATATATA
>NW_026349841.1:0-235 GCF_001194135.2 Octopus bimaculoides | reverse complement strand
GATTCAATCACAAAACTAAGATTCTTTTCACTGTCACATCTTACGTTGCCAGATAAAGGTTTTTAAATTTTTTTTTTTTAACTCTGGAAATATAAAAGATGCCCAAATTATTTGCTAATCAACTTTCTACAGGCATATCAGTAAAAATATTTTTTCCAAATTACAGGTTTAATCAAGCGTCACCCAAAATGACAATATCCTTTCATATTTGTTGAAGGAATCAAAAGCTGAATAG
>NW_026349840.1:0-930 GCF_001194135.2 Octopus bimaculoides | reverse complement strand
AAATTCGTGAAGTAAAATTGTGTAGCAACACCAAATGGCGGTGCCCCAGCTTCGCCACAGCTCATGAGCTGAAACTAGATATAATGGAAAATAAAATGAAAAAAAAAATGAAAATGTATATATATATAAATATATATGTGTATGTGTGCATATACATCTGCACATATATAGATATATATATATATGTATATATACAGATGTATATATATAGATGTATATATACATGCATATGTATAGATGTATTTGTATATGTGTATATATATATATACAAGTATATATATATAGATTTATATGTATGTATAAGTATGCATATATATGTATATGTATGCATATATATGTATATATACATATATATACATATATATATACATACATATATACATATACATATAAATCAATATATATACATCTATACATATACAACTATACATATCAATCTATATATAAACATATATATATATATTCATAATTTGCTTCAGCTTTAATTTACATTACATTAATCTTTTTCAGCCAGAGTTCTTTCGTCACACTTCTGTGACCTCATCAGTGGTCCTTTGCTTTCTTCCTTCATGTACACATGTAAAATAAAGCTGAAGCAAATTAACATCAAATATATAGTTCGTGTGTTTTCATTGGCTAAACTGGCAGCATGACCATCCCCAAATACAACAATATCTGTTTCAACACACAATTTCACATCAAAAAATCTTGCAAAATGAAAAAAAGATATATATATGTATATATTTATATATATATTACATACATATATATGTATACATATATATATACATATATAAATAAGTATATGTATATATATGTATATATACATATATATTGTGTATGTACACATGCATATATATATGTATATATACATATATATTGTGTATGTATACATACATATATATATATATATATATATATATATATATA
>NW_026349839.1:0-259 GCF_001194135.2 Octopus bimaculoides | reverse complement strand
GTATGTATGCATGTATGTATGCATGCATGCGTGTATGTATGCATGTATGTATGCATGTATGTGTGTATGTATGCATGTATATATGTATGTATATATATGCATGTATGAATGTATGTATGCATGTATGTATGTGTATGTATGTATGCATGTGTGTATGTGTGTGTATGTATGCATGCATGAATGTATGCATGCATGTGTGTATGTATGCATAAGGATTTTCGAGAGAGATCGTTGCCAGTGCCCCTGGACTGGCTCTTGT
>NW_026349838.1:0-252 GCF_001194135.2 Octopus bimaculoides | reverse complement strand
TATATATATGTATGTATATTCACATATATATACGTATACGTATAATTAAGTTACACTACATGTATATTTACATACATGCTCGTGTATGAATGAATGCAGCTATGCATGCACAAACTATAAAACATCTTAGCATTCCTCTTTCTTGTACAACGTCTACGATTGTGCATACCGATATGAAAATCAGAATCTCTTTATTTGAACTTCTGTAGCTCTTTTGTTCTCAAGTATATATATATATGTGTGTGTGTGTGT
>NW_026349837.1:0-201 GCF_001194135.2 Octopus bimaculoides | reverse complement strand
ACCATGTGGTTGGTAAGCAAGCTACTTACCACAAAGCCACTCCTGTGCCTCCATACATATAAACAAATATACGTGCATATAATGTGTGTGTGTGTGTGTGTGTATGTGTATATATATATTTATATATATATAAAGTGTAGTATATTGCCATTTAAGTGTCGCTGACCCCTAGGGGTGGATGTTACTGTTGCTTTTAGCCCC
>NW_026349836.1:0-440 GCF_001194135.2 Octopus bimaculoides | reverse complement strand
ATATATGCATATATGTATGTACGTATGTGTGTGTACGTCTGCATGTATGCATGTATATATGTATGTATGTGTCTGTGTATGTGTGCATGTATGCATATACGCATGTATGTATCTGTGTGTATCTGTATATGTATGCATGTATATATGTATTATGTGTGTGTACGTGTGTATGTGTGCTTGTATATATGTATGTATGTATGTACGTACCTACGTATATATGTATGCATATTTATACGTCTGTAGTGTGTATGCATGTATGTATGTATGTATGTATGTAAATATGCATGTATTTACGCATCAGTGGATGTATATATGCATGTGTAATTGTCTGTATGTCTTTATGAAAGAATACGTTGTGATGATGCTTGTATGTCTTTATAAAGATTTTGTATGTAATGCATTTATTTATGCATGAATGCATGTGTGTGTGTGTACGGATT
>NW_026349835.1:19716-20277 GCF_001194135.2 Octopus bimaculoides | reverse complement strand
CAGACAGACAGACAGACAGACACACACACACACACTGACACACACACACACAGAGACACAGACACACAGACACACACACACACACACATGTATATGTGCTTAGGTGGCGACAGCATTACGGGGGAATCGGACATACTTTCGTTCATTATTCATTCCTGTGTTCTTAGTTCCAATCCGGCCGAGGTCAACTTCGTCTTCTATTCTTCTGGGGAAACGATGAATGAAGAAACAGTCTAATGTTCGATTCTACCTCAGTCCGCCCCCCTCTCTCTCATATATATCTTTATTCTTTCTTTCTTTTATTTGTTTCAGTCATTTCACTGCGGCCATGCTGGAGCGCCGCCTTTTTAGTCGAACAAATCGAATTCAGGACTTATTCTTAGTAAGCTTAGCACTTATACTATCGGTTCTCTTTTGCCGAACCGCTAAGTTACGGGGACGTAAACACACCAACATCAGTTGTCAAGCGAGGGTGGGGGTACAAACACAGACACACAAACATATACATACATACATACATACATACATACATATATATATATATATATATATATATATATA
>NW_026349835.1:6297-7226 GCF_001194135.2 Octopus bimaculoides | reverse complement strand
AAAGTACAGCTCCCAAAATTACTGCAGAGCTTAATGACCACCTCGAGAACCTAGTTTTCACAAAAACTGTTCGCCGGGAGCTGCACAAAGCCGGATTTCATGGGAAAGCTGCAATCAGAAAACCACTACTTTCAAAAACAAATGTTGCAAAGCGTTTAGAGTCGAGTAAAAACCTACAAAATTGGTCCCTAGAGCAGAAAAAAAATGTTATTTTCTAGGATGAGTCATCTATTACCTTATTTCCGACCACAGGCCGAGTATACGTGTGGAGACAGCCAAAAGAAGCATTTAACCCAGACTGCCTTCTTCCAACTGTTAAACATGGAAAAGGATCTGTGATGATCTTAGGGTGGGGGTGGCTATATCTTGGAAATTCGCCAGCCCAATGTGTCCTCTTCATGGCAGAATTAATAATCAAGATTATTTAAGCATTTTATCTGATCAAATTTATCCTATGGCTGCGAAACTGTTTCCGGAAGGAAACGCTATCTTTCAGGATGATAATGCACCAATTCACACAGCTAAAGTTGTTACTGAATGACACGAGTAACATTCTAGTGAAGTTGAACAACTTATCTGGCCACTACAGTGCCCAGATCTCAATATTATTGAACATTTATAGTGCATTTTAGAAAAACAAGTAAGGAGTCTATATTCTACACCAAGAACTGGAGACTGTTTTAGCTGAAGAATGGACAAAAATTCCTTTGGAAACAATTCAAACTTTGTATGAGTCCATACCCTGTAGAATTCAAACTGTAATTACTGCCAAAGGTGGTCCTACCCCATATCAAAATAAATTTGTTTGAAATTTTAAGGTGTTTCCATTATTTTGTCCAACCTCTGTTTATACATACATACATACATACATACATATATATATATATATATATATTCTGTAATATGGTATATACATACATACATACATA
>NW_026349835.1:1309-3835 GCF_001194135.2 Octopus bimaculoides | reverse complement strand
GGCAGAAACGTTAGCACGCCGGGCGAAATGCTTGGAGGCATTTCGTCTGTCTTTACGTTCTAAGTTGGGGTCGATGTAATCGACTGGTCCCCTCCCTCATAATTTCAGGCCTTGTGCATATTGTAGAAAGGATTACGAGTATAACGATCGGAAAGGAAAAGAAAGAGTCTGTAACGTTTCGGACGTTAGCCTTTCAACAGAAAAAAAAAGAACTAGGAGAAAAGGTGGTGGAAAGAAGAAGAAGAAGAAGAAGAAGAGGGGTGTTTGAGCACTGGTTAGAAATGCAGCTCTGTGGGGAGGAGTGAGGAAGAGAGGAAGAGACCAGGTGTTGTGTAAATGTATAGGACGGTATCCGTCTTGGGAGATGGGCATGAAAGGAGGCGTGCGAGCGGCGTAGGGTGCAAGTGGTTGCAAAGGGTGTGTGGAGGTATGCAAAAGTCGGATAAGGAAGGTGAATAGGTGTGAATATGATATAGGTGGAGGGAGGCACGAGAAAAAGAAAAGAAAGTAAGAGTAACTGTGAAGAAAACAGTATAATTGATGAGAAAAAATATTCCCTGATATTTTGACTCTATACATATTTAATTACGCTCTTCATAAGTTGTTTACTTTTTTCTATATGAAGCTGTAAACCCCTGCAGATAGAAGGTGAAGTAAGCGATCCCTGACGAGTTTCTAATCATAGACGAATATAGCCAAAATAAAAACCATTATGATGCCGACGAGGATCCTGTAGTTTATCTATGGTTTCTGTTTTCACAGCGAGACGAAAGTCATTAAATGTTTAAGTATCCCGTATAAAATTTCTGTAAATACATGTATACATATGCAAATATGCATATATGTATGTATGTATGTATGTATGTATGTATGTATGTGCGTATGTATGTTGTTATTTGCTTTTATCTCTAAATAGAGAAAGAGCTGATTTCTAAATTAGATCCAAAGTTCCTTCATTGGAATTTCAGCATCAATAGGGTGGTTGTGCATGTATGCGTATAATATGTGCATGTATGCGTGTAATATGTGCAAATATTTAGAGTCAGTGCATGTGCACATCTGTATGATTTCTTTTATATACGTATACTCATACGCATAGTTGTATGTATAGACAAGTGCATATGCTAAATTTATACGCTAAACTTTTGAAAAGTTTTACGTATTTTGACAGTTCGATTAATGGCTTGTATCTGTAGGCTTTCACCTTTCTGGCCTTGAGAACTCTACTTTCTCAACATCCGTAACACAGCAGTTGGTTACGTATCTTAGTGCTCAGATAATCACAAGTTTAAATCTGAACTTGTAAACCGAATGGATTGGTTGTAAATTCCTCAGTAGTCTAGTGTAAGGTGTTTACATTTCCGCTGACATCTTTTGCGCAACTGATTTCCAATACTCTGCGTAGTCTCCCTTATCTATCTTAAATTACAATGTCTGGTCTGTTATGTTTGCATTTTATTGGGGTTTTTACAGGGATATTCCACCAGTACTCTCTCATATTTTGAATGGTTATGGTTCTTATATACCTCACTATAGGTTCTTATATCTTTGGTCTCAGGACTACCTTCCGACAGATCTCATCGTAGAGTATTTTGGCCACAACATAATGTCTGATCGGTAGATAATAAAGTGATGACATCTTTGGACAACTGCTTATGATGTAGGTGATATCTTCAGTATTAACTCCATAATAGCTGTAGAGGTTATCACATATCGGCATTTTTCTGCGTCTCTGTTCCTTTTGTGCATCAAGAATTTGACTGCTATTTCCTGTTCCTTGGTTGCAAACACATACCTTTCGAAAGGGAGAGTTAGTAATCCGATTGTTGGTCCAAGATAGCTTGCTTTAATTATGAATAATGCTGCTATCTTGAAACTTTCTTCTAACATATCTATGCATGGGCTTCTGCTGATATTCACTCGTCCGATGTGTTGCAGTTGACGTGCCCCTTCTTTGTAAATGTATTTGAGGTTATCAGACAGAGAATATAGCTAGAGGAGTTGCTTTCCATCTTACTATCTGCCTTGTATATGCCAAGTTGGTCTGGAGATGCACTTCGACACTTAGTATTTAAAAGAAGTTGCCGATGGGGGTATGGTACGACATCCAAAAAGCCGTCTGGATCGATGTTAAGCCCCTGCCTCCTTGATTTCGTTTTAGGTAGAAGATTGTTTGTGCTGGTCAATATCTTTCGAGTGTTCTCATCTATGGTTCGGACCTTGTCAAGCGCCAAATCAAGTAGCCAAAATGTTTGATGAGCACTGGTTCTGCAAGCACATTGTGGGCCAGTGTTTTATTGTATGCAGAGAATTCTGAGGCTCATTTTTTCCTTCTCCGACTGTTATATCCCTTACTGAAGCGTATGTATGAATGTATGTATGTTTGTACACACTAATGTTTGTTTGCTTGCATGTATGTATATATGTATCTGAGCACACACACACACACACACACACACACACATATATATACATACATACATACATACATACATACATACATACATACATACATATATATATATA
>NW_026349835.1:0-680 GCF_001194135.2 Octopus bimaculoides | reverse complement strand
ATATATATATATATATATATAAGTATATAAAAGTAAGCAGACTTAGCGGTTATAGTAACCGACTAAGAGATAAGATATCCGTATTTCTATCGGTTTCAGTTACCTGTGTTATCTCTGCGCATGGGTACACAGGCATACTATGCTCGTAGGGTACAGGTAACAACAGAATAAACAAAAGTTTATCAGGAATCACATTTAGATAATCAGAAAATGGAGAAAATTTTAGATCAATAAACAAATCAATTGGACCACATCTGTAGATTATTTTTTAATACAAAACATGACATAACATTTATGTGACATAACATTTATGCGATATAACAATTCTTACGGCCGTTTCTGCTTCCGATATCAGTCAGTGGCTACGAAAGAATTTTGGAAATAATAGTCTTCATCTTCATAGGATATTCGAACTAGTATATGAAGCTTCATCAGAGTGAATACAAAAGCATCCGGAAAATAAACAAAAGGAGAGCGAATAGGAATTAAAACATAGTCTAGAGAACCCAGGAGGCCTAACATATTAAAATCATACCACCTTCCATCGTAGGGCTTCGAAGTCAGTAGGCGAAAATCAAAAAAATAATCTACAGATGTGGTCCAATTGATTTGTTTCTTGATCTAAAGTTTTCTCCATTTTCTGATCATATATATATATATATATATATATATATATATAT
>NW_026349834.1:0-680 GCF_001194135.2 Octopus bimaculoides | reverse complement strand
TATATAATATCAAGGTTATGTAATTGTGGAAATAAATGTTAGTGCCCTCCTGGTAATAAATGCTTAACTTGAAATATTGTTTATAAATATAATATTCATACTAACCTGAATTCATTTAGCTTCTTTTGTACTAAGAATAAAATAAAATTACTACCTGCTTTTATAGCAAGTTAATAAGGGTGCTTTGACCCGTCTATCCCCGAATTTTAGTTCATGCAATAGAAAAAACCGCAGTATTTATGGGATGACCCAATAGTTTTTTCACTTATTCGATCACATAATATCGAGCAGTAAATATTAAATGTTAAATATTTATTACTAAGTATATTCATTTTAATACTCGAAGTGTTTATAATTGTTATTCTTTTACCTATACATTTTTATTGTTCACTTTGTTTTGTAATCACTTTTTGAACGACCGGTGTATAATATTATCTTTCTATAATTCTCTGAATTAATCATTATTGCAATAAACTTCCTTCTTTTCCTCGTTATCTCTTCTTCCATTTCCAACACTTCTCCTTCACTCTCACTATTTCTTTTGTATATTTATCTGTTTTCCTATTTTTCTTTTTATCTTAAATTAATACTGGAAGCTGTACTGGAGCGTGTGTATACATGTACACACACATATATGTATGTATGTATATATATATATGTATATGTATGTATATATATGT
>NW_026349833.1:0-532 GCF_001194135.2 Octopus bimaculoides | reverse complement strand
TTGCCGAACCGCTAAGTTACGGGGACGTAAACACACCAGCATCGATGTCAGGCGATGTTGATGGACACTCACACACAAACATATACACACAAACATACATATATATATATATATATATATATATATATATACGACGGGCTTCTTTCAGTTTCCGTCTATCAAAATCCATTCACAAGGCTTTGGTCGGCCCGAGGCTATAGTAGGAGACACTTGCAACAAGGTTCCACGCAATGGGACTGAACCTGGAACCATGTGGTTGGTTAGTATGCTATCTTTTACTTGTTTTAGTCATCAGACTGCAGCCTTGCTGCATCTCAGATGAGATGCAGCACGGAATTTTGTCAGTGAACAGGTCGCGGTCTCAAAGCGACGAAAATATTTTGGCAAATTAAATTTAAATGTTGAAATGAATCTAACGGTTTTTGTGTGTTTCTTAAATGGCTTATAAACACCTTCCACGCTGCGATTGTTTATATATATTACTCTTTTACTTGTTTCAGTCATTTAACTGCGGACATGCTGGAGCACCGCC
>NW_026349832.1:0-753 GCF_001194135.2 Octopus bimaculoides | reverse complement strand
GTATGTATGTATGTATGTATGTATGTGTGCATGTGTGTGTGTGTGTGTGTATCAGTTGAATAATGTTAAAACATGGTCTGGTTATCACATTTTTTTCTATGGTATATTAACATTAAAAAAATATATTTTGTAATACTCATAAAGTTAAATTAGCGCTTTCATTCATAGAGTAATCATCAGATTTTAAATGTGGTTAACTGACAGTTGAGTTCTTGACAACTTTAGTACCTCTTGGAACGCTGAATTTTTAAAATACGGCTTCTTAAAATACGGTTTTGACCCATCCACATTCAACTTAAACGTAACGATTTGGCAGGCGTACTGATATTCCGTAATTTGTTTATATTTAAATGATGGAGAAATTTTTAATCGACATTATTAACAGGTTACTATATTATTGCTGTTATTTCTGTTCAGAACAGATTTAGACATTTTAATAAACCGTTTTTCTTATATCTTTCTTCCAAAGTCGCTTGTGTCATGTAGTTATATGTGTGTGTGTGTGTGTGTGTGTGTGTGTGTGTGTGTGTGTGTGTGTGTGTGTGTGTATGTATGTATGTATGTATGTATGCATGTATAACCCTTATTAAGGGATACCAAAATCGCATGAAAGTACTGGTTGGTCACCTATACAAAGAATGTTGGACATCACTGCTAATATCTAACTGGAAGGTAACTATATAAACCGTGGTTTATATATTCATTTATTTTTTTATTTGTTTCAGTCATTTGACTGCGGCCATGCTGGAGCAC
>NW_026349831.1:0-206 GCF_001194135.2 Octopus bimaculoides | reverse complement strand
ATGAAACTTTCAAAGACGTTTGGCCTCGTGACTGGCACGAACTGTTTAGATTTTGGGATTCCGGATTATGTTTCCTGTCTATTTTTTTTTACTTAATTCTTGAGAACGGTCAGGTTCATTTTTAGTCTTCTCGTTTGTGAGAGTCGTCGATTTTTACTTCAGATATTCTCATTTTAAGAATCATCTCTGGCTAATCGTTGAGAGGA
>NW_026349830.1:2762-2891 GCF_001194135.2 Octopus bimaculoides | reverse complement strand
TACATGCACACATATATATGGATATGTGGATGTATGTATATGGGTATGTGCATGTTTGGACGTATGAGTGTATATATATGTGTGTGTGTATATATATATATATATATATATATATATATATATATATAT
>NW_026349830.1:0-2312 GCF_001194135.2 Octopus bimaculoides | reverse complement strand
ATATGTAGGAATAAAGTATGCAATTATAACATGCGTTTTCTCCATTCCTTAAATTCTTAGATATACTCAAATACCCAAAATTTCAAGGAGTTCCTGCCTTAAAAACAGGAAGTAAACCACAGTTATTTTGTGTTCTTTGCTACATTGGTTTCTATTAACCCATTTATTCTATCAGAAGAATTTTTATTCATTAAGATAGAAGAAATACACATAATTATATATATATATATATATATATATATTATAAGGTTTTTAACTTTTAAATTTTCATATTCAAAAGAGACAGAGACTTCAAATTCGATATATCCTCTGGAAAATTATTATATATATATATATGTACTAGCAGTATAACCCGACCTTGTTCGGGTGTGACTTATTACGCCATTTACAATAAGTCTTGCTAGGTGAAAATCAACTAAAAAAGAAAGCATTACAATGAAAAAACTCTTATGATGTAAATATGTTCATAATTCAAAAGATAATGAAATTAATAGGGAAAGTCTGAAGGCTGTTTTGCATAAAATTATTAAGCATACGTAAATTTCATCCGTTTAATTGGCTATAGAAATGTTTGTGCAAAACAACTTTTTGCGCTGCCCTGATTATACATAGCAGGGTTATCCTTTTTCGCAGGAGCTAGGATGGCAATTTGTGATGAAGCAATTGCTGTCGAGCTGTTGCTAGACAGTTTTGCCAGAATTCTATCAGATTGGGCAGAAGGTGTTGATGCACCATTTTGCATTATGTTCAAAGTAGCTTCTGGAATGTGGTGAATTGCTGCAGTCTTGCTGTCATTTTAAACCGGTTGCTGTCTTTGCCCAGCAAACTCTCTTCTTTGGAGGAATAATCAAACAGAACAACAAAAGTTATAATAGATGGCAGGGTCGGTACTTTTCCAGATTAACACCCGCACGATTACCCAACCCTAATCCTAAACCTAATCCTAACACTAACCCTAACACTAACCCTAAACCCTAACCCTAAAACCCTAACCCTAAAACCCTAACCCTGACCCTAAAACCGTAACCGTAACACTAATCCTAATCCTAACTGTAACCGTAACCCTAAACCCTAACACCCTAGTGAAAATCATGGTATATTTACAAAACATTGACGAACATGAGTTATATTTTACTGAATGATTGTGTACTTGCACATGTATGTGTTTGAGAGAGTGAGAGAGGAAGAGGTAGAGAGAGGGGGAGAAAGGAATAGAGGTAGTTAAAAGTTTTCTTATGACGGCTTCTCTTCACTGCCTATTACTTCATTAGAAATTTAAGGATGCACATAATAGAGAAAACTGAAACAAATATGGATGACTTGTTCCAAAACACCACCGAGTGGGGAACACTTCTCAAAAATAACCTGCAGTTGTTTCCATCAAAATTCCTACATGATCGAAATGTACATACATCAAGGTATATTTGTAGAAAATTTCACGTAAAAATATTCATTTTCCTGGAAGTTATGAGGAACTTAAGTGGAATTTCCGAAAATTGTACCCCCACCCTCCCAAAACACTTTCACCGAAAATTTTTGTATATTTGGAATCTACATAATAAATAATATATGCATAGAAAATTTCATAAAAAAATATTCATTTTTATGAAAGTTATAACCTTCCAAAGTTGGGGGGATACAACTCTGTAGTTATGCCACATTGACGAACATGATTTATATTTTTGTGAATGATTGTGCACGTGTATGCGTTTGAGAGAGCGAGAGAGGAAGAGGGGGAGAAATGAATAGAGATGGAGAGCAATGTGTGCTGTTGTCACATGTCACGTATGTGTGGTTGTGTGTGTTTTTACGTATCTATGTTATGAAAAATAAGTAAAGAATACTGATATGAATGTTTAATCTATGACTATGAATGTATCACTTTCTCTCTCTCTCCCTCTCCCTCTTTCACTCTTACTCTCTATATTTTTATGTTGAGCGCGTGTGTAAGAACGGCGTTCCAGGTAGAAGGGAAGAAATATAAAAGTTGCTAGAAACAACAGCCAAATCGCCCTTAAATCACACAAAGTAAACGGAATTTTAAAAATCTAATTACTGCACTGGAAAGTTCACATCGAGAAAATTCTATTGATGTAAATATTTTTACGAAAAAGTTAAAAATGTGGATTTCTATAAACTTTTAAAAAGGCTTCACACAGACACACAACTTCAGCTTTATATATTAAGACTAGCAGTATAGCCCGGCTTTGCCCGGGATTATTAAGCTAATCAAGTTCTTTATTTCAAACCAAACTAAGCAAAATGACGTCAAATTTGGGCAGAATCAGTGTTGCAACTGGAGCGCATGGGTT
>NW_026349829.1:0-429 GCF_001194135.2 Octopus bimaculoides | reverse complement strand
TATATACATTAGATCCTCCCACCCTCCTGGATATAATGAACTACAAAAATTATCATTGATGAGGAACATTCTTATACTGTCTAACCTATTCCTCTCCGATGATGGAGTAACCAACTTACAGAGTCTTTACTCGTTACAATGCCCCAACAGATGAGATGTCTTAGAAGCCGCTGTCAGAAACTATCTTTACTATATCTTACCATTCGTTATGCAGCTAAATCTAGATTGAATTAAATGAAATTAAACGTCTTTGTGCAGCATTGGCTAATCTTTGCCTTTTCTCACTGCTTTAACCTATACCTACTGACTCAAAGGGATGCCATCTCTAGCTGTTTTTGAACAAGACAATCACACAAACACAACTTCAACCACTATTCTAACTGAAAGTTTGGTGGCGTACCTATTTGAGCACTCAGAATGTATACCTAC
>NW_026349828.1:0-799 GCF_001194135.2 Octopus bimaculoides | reverse complement strand
CACACAGAGGGGACAAACAAGGACAGACAAATGGATTAAGTCTATTATATTAACCTCAGTGCGTAACTGATACCTATTTAATCGATCCCGAAAGGATGAAAAGCAAAGTCGACCTTAGCGGAATTTGAACTCAGAATGTAGCTGCAGACGAAATACTGCTAAGCATTTCACCCGGCGTGCTACCATTTCTGCCAGCTCGCCACCCAAGATGACACTTGTTTTACTAGTCATGCTTCAAGAACCCTTTAAAGAATTCTTGCAGTTCCAAGCAATGCTGATTTTTGTAGGTGTTCTCCCTTCACACTTGCACCTATCTTTTTCAGCCATGCTGGTAGTTGAGTGCTGATACTTCGTAGTGCACCAATTACTATTGGTATCACATCTACTCTCTTCATTGGCCACAACTTTCATATTTCCCACTTTAAATCGTCATAGGCTCCAATCTGATCTGGCAGAGTTTCTACAGCTGGATGTCCTTCCTAACGCCAACCACTCCGAGAGTGTAATGGGTGCTTTTACGTGCCACCGGCACGAAGGCCAGTCAGGAGGTACTGACAACAGTCATGCTCGAAATGGTGTATTTTACGTGCCACCTGCACAAGGGCCAGTCCAGCGGTACTGGCAACGAACTCGCTCGAATGTCTTTTCACATGCCACCGGCACAAGTGCCAGGAAGGCGACGTTGGTAATGGTCATGCTCAAATGTTGCTATTTATGTGCCACCTGCATGAAAGCCAGACAGCTGCTGTTCTGGCAATGATCACACTCGGACGGTGCTCTTAGTGCTCCACTGGTACAG
>NW_026349827.1:0-255 GCF_001194135.2 Octopus bimaculoides | reverse complement strand
CACACACACACACACACACACACACACACTCACACACACACACGCTCACAAACATATAATTCTTTTTTTATATGTGTATATGCATACGAATGTTTGTATGTATATATATTTGTGTGTATGTATGTAAGTATATATATATATATGCATATATATATACATATGTATATATACATATATATTCATACGTATGTGTATATATGTATACATCTATGCATAAATATATATATATATACACACATATATATATATGCATAT
>NW_026349826.1:0-315 GCF_001194135.2 Octopus bimaculoides | reverse complement strand
ATGTATGATATATATATTATATATTTATGATGTAGATGAAGATTAGTCATACGTTGCTATCAATAAGCGAGTGGTCGTAATGTTATTTCAATGCAACAGGTTGTCAGCTTTGGATAAGTAATAAAATATAGTATGCCACACGGGATGTGTATATAATGTGTGGAATGAGGTCGGATCCTGGTTTTGTGTGGTAAGCAGCTTGCTTCCCAACCAAATTTTTCCGGGTTCAGTCCCACTGCGTGGCATTTTGGGCAAGTGTCTTGTGGTATAGCCTCTGGCCGACCAAAGCCTTGTGAGTGGATTTGGTAGACGGAA
>NW_026349825.1:0-318 GCF_001194135.2 Octopus bimaculoides | reverse complement strand
ACGTATATATATGTTTATATATATATATAGATAGATAGATAGATAGATAGTTAGATAGATAGATAAAGAGAGAGAGAGAGATGCATATATATATATATATGTGTGTGTGTGTGTGTGTGTGTGTGTGTGTATGTATGTATGTATGTATGTATATATGTATGTATGCGTGTGCGTGTTTATATATATATATATCTTCATATATATATATATATACATACATAAATGTGTATATTTCCATATATAGAAAGATAGATATATACATTCATACATGCATATATATATACATATGTATGTATGTATGTATGTATGTATGTATGT
>NW_026349824.1:320-509 GCF_001194135.2 Octopus bimaculoides | reverse complement strand
GTCGTTATTTGTGATGTCTGTTTTAGAGTTGATGTAATTCATCAACTCTGAGTTTGTATTGTCTATTGGTGTTAGCATTGTTTTTTTTTTATACTACTATTGGTGTTAGTAGTATTTTCGGGAGATGTGAATCTCCCTGCTTTGTTTGTGTTTGCATTTTGTTTTGTTTTCTTCTTACTGCGCTTCCTC
>NW_026349824.1:0-310 GCF_001194135.2 Octopus bimaculoides | reverse complement strand
TGTGTTTGCATTTTGTTTTGTTTTCTTCTTACTGCGCTTCCTCTTTCCTTTCGTAGCTATTTTCCACTCCTCCCCACTCTCTGCATCGGATGATGAGAGTTCTGAGGAGTCAGAAAGAGGTAACGTCAAATTTTGTGCGTGTGTGTGTGTTTCTGTGAGTGTTTGTGTTGCTGTTTTTGTTGGTGTTGGCTGCTTGTTATTTGTGTGTGGTGTACGTGATATGGGGGAGGGAGAGGCAGTCATGGAATTTTCTTTTTTTCTCTCTTCTGTTTTTGCAGTTTCTGTTGCCTTTTCTGTTGTGGTTATTGCT
>NW_026349823.1:0-1034 GCF_001194135.2 Octopus bimaculoides | reverse complement strand
TGCATATGTGCATGAATGCATATGTGCATGAATGCATATGTGCATGAATGTGCGTGAATGCTTGCATATATTGAAGTGAACGTTTGTGTCTGCATAAATGTATGCTTATATACTATCTATGTGTATACACACATTATGCATATAATGTTATATACAAATGTGCTTATGCATGCACCTCAGTGTGCATGCACCTGTGTATATTCATATTGTGTGTATATATGTTTCTACATATGCGTGTATTTGCACGTTGTACATATGCATATATTTGTAATTTCATCAGTACATTTGTACTATTTTGTAACAACGGGCGTATATACATGCGCAAGAGTTCACATGCATGCGTGTTTATGCAATGTGCATATTTATATACAACATGTTTGTAAGCATTTGGATATCTACAAGCATGTATGTTCATAGGTGCAAATATATGTGCCATTTAAAGCATATATATATATGGGTATAAATATTACTACATATGTATGCACATTTTATGCATATATGCATGCATGGATATAAACATTTCTGCGTTTGTATATGCATATATGTATGTGTGCATGCATGTCTGCACATATATATGTGCGCATATATTTCTGTTTACATGCGCATGTGTACGTGTTTGTGTAAATACATCTTCATAGTTGTATGCTTGTATCTACGCAAGCATCTATAGGCCTGCATGTATGCATCTTCTTGTGTATGCAAATGTATAAGTATTTATGTGTCTGTGTTCATGGATGTATGTATGCATGTGTCAATACGTGGATGCTCGCATGTACATGCATGTGGATGTATATGCGGACGCATATCTATCTGTGTGCATGTGTCTTGCAACAAGTGCAGAAGAGATGGAACGAAGGAGAGACTTAGCTTAGAGGACGGATAAGACAGCAAACACATGTAGCAGGAATTGTATGTAGGGTGACTATGACAGACGTTGAACACAAATTCATTAACACACGCATGTGTGTAAATACGTGTGTGTGAGAGAGAGAGAGAGAGAGAGAGACCGTGCGCCCTCCGCCTCACACACACAC
>NW_026349822.1:0-847 GCF_001194135.2 Octopus bimaculoides | reverse complement strand
ATGCAATATCTATAAAAGGAATTAATTTGCATAAATTAACATTGGTTAAAACGAATGTTGAAAGCAAAATATTTAGAAGAGAGAACTAAAACCTTTCAAGCTTCCGTTTATTTTGATCTACAGCTGTATCTACAGCGTAACGCAAAACATAATCACCCTTGCAATCATTACGTGATTAATATGTAATTAATTGATTAATTTAAAAACAGTGAATGAACCGAAAGACATCATGTTGCGTCATCCCTGAAACTAAATCGATATCGACTGTTCACGAACCGAACAGCAACCACTACAGCAACAATAACCAATAAAAAATAATCGATTCAAAAGCAAAGGACCATCATATGCGTAATTGCGTTTCATAAACTTCCAAATTTGGCGCCATTTTTATTCATTTCATGTTCTTGAAATTAACTCTTTCTAATGATTTATAGTTTTTTTCACAAGTTCTTTATTTTCGTTGATGTATTTCTATGAGTCAAGACGATATAGTTACAACTAGTTTTCATCACCAATTTAAAACTTCGTAAATATTACCAAATAAATTTCAGTTTCTCTTGGTTTTTCTTTCAAACTATTTATTTGTTTAATGTCTAAATTTCAACACAATCCGTCACTACTTTGAGTCATGTTCACCAAATTGGTACCACCAATATTACAAGAATTAGCTGCTTCTTATGTCTTCTTGTAGTATTATTATTTCCTCTGTGAGTATTTTTTTTTTCTTATTTGTAGTTTTATTATTGCGTTTCTTTATTTTGCTATCTTTTACAATTAATATATATGTATGTGTGTGTATATGTATATTATGTAAATATATGTATGTATGTATGTATGTATGTATGTA
>NW_026349821.1:0-580 GCF_001194135.2 Octopus bimaculoides | reverse complement strand
TGGTTGGTAAGCAAGCTACTTACCACACAGCCACTCCTGCACCTATTTCTTTAAATTATCTCCCCTTTGCTTTGAGATGCGCCATCTATTAGCACTAGATCTTTGTTCCTGATCTCCATCAACAGGGTAAGTTACAATTAATTAACTATTTCTTGCATACATCTTTGAGTATATGTGCCTACCACATCAGCTTCATATATTTACCTAAATTCACGACATAGCCCACTTGAATTATTTCCCATGGCTGATTTGATGTGTGTGTGTGTGTGTGTGTGTGTGTTTAAAGACAGCTAAAACATTCTAAAATGCTTTTGGAATTTTAATTCAATTATTTTTGCGTCAGCATAGGATTTTTAAGTACATACATTGTAACTAAAAACTGATTACAATCTAATTAATATATATAAGATGATTTCTATTTGTTTTCTTAACTTTACATTAAAGAAAATAACGAGCAGAATGTTAAAAATCTATAAGGTAATAAAAACTAAAGTAGAAATAGCATTACTGAAGAACATTCACGCTTTCCGTGCACACATACATGTGTATGCATATGTGTGTAATTCAATTTTTTTTTTTT
>NW_026349820.1:0-322 GCF_001194135.2 Octopus bimaculoides | reverse complement strand
ATAATCATAAATATATAGGGATTGACAGTAACCTGCTTCTCCAACATACCTATATATTTATGATTATATTTATGATTATAAAGGTTTTTTCATACTGAGCTACCCGGCAAAATTGTTAATTATTAATTTTATTACTAATTGACGATTCCCTGCCCTGCATATCTATATCTATATCTATATATATATACGACGGGCTTCTTCCTGTTTCTGTCTATCAAATCCACTCACAAGGCTTTGGTCTGTCTGAGGCTATAGTAGAAGACATTTGCGCAGTGGGACTGAACCCGGGACCATGTGGTTGGTAAGCATATATATATATATA
>NW_026349819.1:0-322 GCF_001194135.2 Octopus bimaculoides | reverse complement strand
CCGCAGTTCCATTTATTATTTTACCGTATTTCTTAGCGAGTTTCTTTTTTTTTTTGATTTTGTTTATTATTAATAGTTTAACCTCTGCTTATATATAGTGTTTATTTTTTAGAACAGTTGGCTTATGATATTTGTAAACTTATGCGATTTAATTTCTTCTTCACTAAACACATCTATGGTAGCATGCATGTATTCACATATGAATGCATGTGTGTATATTTACATGTATATATGTACTTCGATGTACATGTGTGTGTTTATATATGCTGTATATTGCATGTATTCTCACATATGTAGTTATATGTGTGTGTGTATAAATATA
>NW_026349818.1:0-354 GCF_001194135.2 Octopus bimaculoides | reverse complement strand
GAGGTAAGCTGGTATTATACAAAATTTGAATTCGGAAAAGCATCGGGAATTTTCAACAATCCATCACTTATACTTCTTTAAATAAAAGATATTTTGATACTTGTAATGGAGTTTTCTTTCTTTAGAAATATATCACAGAAAGTATAATTCATTCACATATTGTTAGTGCATTCGTTAAGGGATTAATCCATTTAGATAAGCATTGTTTTATATTGTTATCATCGTTTTCTTTGGGGAGAGTAATAGGTGCTACTCTGTTTGTTGCTAGCTCTACTCCCCCTATCTATCTATCTATCTATATATATTCAATGAAAGTAAACAAACAAAGTTTGTTTTAGAAGCGTTGAGATGTAT
>NW_026349817.1:0-202 GCF_001194135.2 Octopus bimaculoides | reverse complement strand
ATATCGAGAATAACCAGCCGAAATTGCAAGGATAATCTGGATCTCAACTGCGGAAAGAAAACTCCGAATGATTTGTCCTTGTTTTCTTTGTATCATCTATCTGGATGTTTTGTCCCTTTCTTGTATCATCTGCCTGGATGTTTTACGTCCTTGCCCCATTCTGTATTATTTATATATATTATATATATATATATATATATAT
>NW_026349816.1:0-260 GCF_001194135.2 Octopus bimaculoides | reverse complement strand
TAGTAAAGTCCAAGAAGGTATGAATTGTTGGACATTCTTTACTGAGGACACATATAAACCAACAGAGGCTCAGTTCAGAGTGTAATATTAGACTGAAACAAGCCAAAATATAGATAGATAGACAGATTGAGACAATTATGGCTAAGCAGAATCATTACACACACACACACACACACACGTATATATATATATACACATATACACACATATATACATACACATACATATATACATACATATATATATACACACACACACAC
>NW_026349815.1:0-500 GCF_001194135.2 Octopus bimaculoides | reverse complement strand
GTGTGTGTGTGTGTATGTGTGTGTGTGTGTGTGTGTGAAATAAGGAGTGCATGACAGACGTAAATAGAATTGTATATCTTAATATAGTTTAATTTGTAATAAGTCAAGAAATGTTAATGAACTGAAGTAGTTAGCTTAATGAGAAATTCTGAACCAGAATTTTAAGTAAATAAAAGTTAATTAGAAACTGAATGCAAGCAATACTTCTGAGAGTTTGGTCTTTGTAGTAAGGGGAAGCAACTCTGGATAGGTTTTGATATTATTATACCTCTTTAGAGAAGTACAGTCTTTATGCGTGCATCCACACACATACTAACTACCGGATCGACAAGAAACAACTGTTAAATATGGTTCGTCGTGGTGCAAATAACAGCTAAATCTTCATCATACAATATCTTAGTAACTGACATATTGGATAATGTATATATAGTTACATTATATCTGAAAAGGTTGACGAAACAATCGTGGCTGGGAGGCCTTTGATTACGTTTGTTACGATT
>NW_026349814.1:0-926 GCF_001194135.2 Octopus bimaculoides | reverse complement strand
CTGAGTTCAAATTCCGCCGAGGTCGACTTTGCTTTTTATCCTTTCGGCGTCGATAAATTAAGCAGCAGTTGCGCACTGAGGTCGATGTAATCGACTTTAATCTCTTTGTCTGTCCTTGTTTGTCCCCTCTATGTTTAACCCCTTGTGGGCAATAAAGAAATAAGAAAAGTTAGCACGCCGGGCAAAATGCTTAGCGGTATTTCGTCTGTCTTTACGTTCTAAGTTCAAATTCCGCCAAGGTCAACTTTGTCTTTCACCCTTTCAGGGTCGACAAATTAAGTACCAGTTACGTACTGCAGTGGATCTAATCGACTGGCTCCCTTCCCCCAAAAAATGTCGGGCCTTGTGCCTAGAGTAGAAAAGAATATTGCATATATATGAACAGATGTTTCTGCATCGTAAACACACCAACATCGGTTGTCAAACGATGGAGGTGGGGACAAACACAGATACACACAAATATATATATATATATATATATATATATATATATACGACGGGCTTCTTTCAGTTTCTGTCTACCAGATCCACTTTGTGTCTACCAGATCCACTCACAAAGATTTGGTCGGCCCGAGGTTATGGTAGAAGACAGTTGCCCAAGAGCGTCACGCAGTGGGACTGAATCCGGAACCATGTAGTTGGGAAGCAAACTTCTTACCACACTACCACTCCTGCGCCTGTTTGTCAATTAATTATATTCAAATAAATGTTTTCAATTTAAATCAAGAAGATAAGGAAAGAAGGGTTTTGGGAACAGAGACCTTTTATTCTTTGGCTTTCACTAGTTTCAGCCATTGGACTGTGGCAACGCTGGAGCACTACCTAGGAGGGTTTTAGTCGAGCAAATTGGCTCCAGTAACTTATTTTTCAAGTCTGCTATGTATGTATGTATGTATGTATGTATGTATGTATGTATGCATCTATCT
>NW_026349813.1:0-322 GCF_001194135.2 Octopus bimaculoides | reverse complement strand
TAACATCAATCTTCGGAATTTGTTTCCTCATAACTTTCTGAAAATGTATCTAAATGAAAAATTCTGCATTTTCGACAGGGTAATTACGATGTTTTACGTTTTACTTGTTGCTGACATTAGACTGCGGCCATGCTGGGGCACCGCCTTGAATTTAGAGTTGAATGAATCAGACCCAATGCATACTTAAGCCAGGCACTTTTTCTATCAGTCTCTTGCACCGAATCGCTATGTTGCAGGGACGTAAACACACCAACAGCGGTTGTTAAGCCGTGTTGGGAGACACACTCACACACGCACACTCACACACACACACACACACACA
>NW_026349812.1:0-306 GCF_001194135.2 Octopus bimaculoides | reverse complement strand
ACACCACATTAGACTTAAAACTGAGATGGATGCTATCCATTGGTTCTACTGTTTTGATTGGACAATGGTTTTCACAGCACGAGTCCAGTGTGTGAAAGGTAGTGTCTGAAGATGTGGCCTCGTCTCATGATTTTGATGGGGAGACCAGATCTCTTGATGTTTTCTAGCTTGTTTTCTACCATCTCTCCATAGTATGGTAGATTAACATACTCAATGTCTATTTTACCATTTATTTCTTCTATCGCTATTCATGTTGTTGATGCTGCTATTACTGTTGTCATTGACACCAGCTTGTTGGTCATTGTT
>NW_026349811.1:0-816 GCF_001194135.2 Octopus bimaculoides | reverse complement strand
GCTCCAGCATGGCCGCAGTCAAATGACTGAAACAAGTAAAAGAATATTAAATGTCAGCTGGTGTGCAAGCAGATGTAAGCGGAGTTAGTTACAGAGTTGTTGTTAACATTGTTATTTAACCACCCTTATCAGCTCTGAAAGAAGAAACTGTTCAAGCCATGCCTATCTGAGTGTCTCTTAGTTTCAGAAGACACAGGACACTCCAGAGACACTCTATTATTCCTTCATTTTATTTTAAGACAGTAGGGTGTGGTTTGAGATTAGAATCAGCCAACTTTTTCTAGTGGGTTAATTGACTACACTGAATCACCAGCATAGTTTGTAAAGGCGCACTCCTTCGTTAGCTTTGTTCATGACCCAGTTTTGATATCAGGTTCAGAAACCAGTTCACTTCACTACACTCCTTTCTCCTCGTTAATGGCACTTGATCAAGAAAACACACATCATTGAAGTCACAGGAATCTCGTTCCCCTTTCCTGTCCCTTCTATCGGTTTGTGGCCTTGTGTTGCAGTATGATATACAAGGCGGGCCATTTAATTTTAAAGGCAAACAAATGATAAATAAAAATAAAAATTGCATGATTGTCATGTTGAAAAATTTCACTGATAATGATCACATTGATGACAATGTACTCCTACATAGACTTACCTCACCTTTGAAATTGATCATTAAGATTATCTGAAGTGCAATTGAGGAGAGATTCCAATGATGTTGGAAATATTTTAATGACTTTCTTAACCTACATTCTCCAAAGAAAGCAGTTTAAGTGTTTGTCTTTTTTCTTTTTTCTTTTTTTTTGTTATCTTTTCATTTTC
>NW_026349810.1:0-556 GCF_001194135.2 Octopus bimaculoides | reverse complement strand
ACACACACACACACACACACACACACACACATATGCCTATATACATGTCTATAATGCTTGTTAAAGTGCATGACATATAGCCAATGAGTTGGAACTTCATATTTTCCATTACACTTCAGTACAGATGTCTGGGCAGACTCTTTGAATGACTGTGTGACTAATACAAGGATACAGGTGTGCTGGCTGCAGCGGTTATAGTCTGTGGAGAAATGATACATATGCCAAAAGGGAAAATATTACTGGATGATTTACTCACAACAGTCTTACACGTGTTCCAGCGACTGTTACGTAATGATTGTGTGAATTTGTTTCCGTGCAGTCTTTGATGACGATGTCTCTTCAGCGGAAGCATTGTAATCAGTGAAGGGTTATATATAATGACAGTTATGTATTGTAGGTGGTGGTGGGGAAACACTCAAAAATGCACAGATATATATTTATGATGATATATATGTATATATTTATTTATATATATTTTTATGTATATATATATATTTATGTATATGTATATATGCATGTATATTCATATATATGCGTGTATGTTTATATATATATA
>NW_026349809.1:0-653 GCF_001194135.2 Octopus bimaculoides | reverse complement strand
ATGTTCAAAGATTTTATATGTGTTCTAATTTAGGTTAATAAATAAAGAATCTTTAGATAAATTAATCAATCGTAATCAATTTTTATCTTCTAACATATGAGGGAGTTAATCACATGTTTTACTAGAACTATTTGAGGAACTCATGTATTACGGGTTAATATGATAGCGTTTTATAAAAAAGTGATTGTTATTTAAATGCTGAAAATACATGTTGCTGCCAATGTTTACATCTGGTAAACACGTTCATAGAAAATTCTTACAGTTTATTCTTTGAAAATAAATTAAAGTACAGTTCGTTATTACATAATGAGCAGAATTTTCCACCATTTTCATATGGCCTAGAAATAGAAAGAATTAGCCAGTCTAGTTTAAATTTTATGTTATTATCTTTAAGTTCCCAAATTAGTTTGCTAAGGCTCGTGGTATTACGTTTGTTTCTATCTCTAAATGTTGAGAAATGATTAGATATTCTGTTGGATATTGGTGAACAGGAAGATCCAACATAAAAGTAAATATTTGTAGGAGTCCTGACTTGGCATTGATAAATAGTGTTTTTGAGTTTGGCATTATCACTTAAAAACCAAATTCTTTGCTATTAACTTTAGAAATAATGATTTTGTTGTTGTGACTATTACTATTATGTATCGTGTTAT
>NW_026349808.1:0-835 GCF_001194135.2 Octopus bimaculoides | reverse complement strand
GCCGAGGTTGAATTTGCCTTTCAGCCTTTCTGGGTCGATAAAAGAAGTACCACTTGAGCATTGGGGTCGATGTAATCGAATTAATCCCTTCCCCCAAAATTTGAGGCCTCGTGCTTCCAGTAGAAATGATTTATTAAGATTGAAAAAGTGTGACATATTGACATTCACATTTATTATGTTTGATACTATCGGGCGGCTTTTAAGTTAGCTCCTGTGGAGGGATCTTCATTGAGCCTTGATCCCAATTATGACACTTCATGCACTGAGTGCATATTAAATTCTATTAAACTTAACCAATATTTTTCAAGCAATGAACAATTTTCTTCAAAACAATGATATAATTTATTATATATAATTTATATAATGCAATATAAAAAAGTACGAGAAAACTTTTCGAATATAAAAGTGGAAATAGGCAGAAATAAACATTTTTTCCCATCTTACCGTTAGTTTTGTTTCATTTTGAAAAAATAAGAATTATTTTATGATTTATTATCTATGATTTGAATTACATATTTATGGCGGCACTGAAATGTTTTAAGTGCTTAAGACCTCTATGAGTCTTAACCCGGCCCCGAGCAAGGAAGGGAAGAAGATATCCTCAAACCGGAGACACCTGGTCCAAATGCTTGAGATAGACTGAACTCCATTGAATGTCCCTAAGTTCCATTTAATCGTGCTGTGAACTGGGTAAAAGATTAACCCATTCATGCCGATCGTCCGTTTAAACTGACCCTTGATTTATAAGGGTATAAAACAAATACTTGATACAAATTGTGATTTGAGTATGATTTGTATCAAAGAATGAAACATGTTCTTAACGCGTATGCAGTCT
>NW_026349807.1:3465-3710 GCF_001194135.2 Octopus bimaculoides | reverse complement strand
GAGAGAGAGAGAGAGAGAGAGCAGCAGCAACAGACATGGTGGGAGATAAAGAAAGTGAAACAAAGACAGAGAGAGAGAAAAGGAGAAACACGAGTGAGAGAGGAACATAATTGCAGAATATAAACATATACAACCATCATCATCATCATCATTATCAATACCATCAGCAAATAAAAATTTCAGGAAAATTACATGATAAATAACTTTATAAATCTGCAAGCTAATCCATTTTCTGCTATTGCTTT
>NW_026349806.1:0-399 GCF_001194135.2 Octopus bimaculoides | reverse complement strand
AAAGTGAGCTCCTTAGCTGCACAGCCGTTCCTGCACTTATGAAACAAAGAGGGATACATTTTAACGATTAAAATGTAAAAAATTTCACTTCGTTACTTAAAATGTTTATTGTAATAAAGAATATAAATATAATGGTTTCTAATTTTGGCACAATGCCAGCAATTTTGGGGAAGAAGTACATCATAATCATCATCATCATCATTGTTTGACGTCTGCTTTCCATGCTGGTATGGGTTGGACGATTTGACTGATGACTGGCAAACCAGGAGGCTGCACCAGGCACCAATCTGATTTGGCAAGGTTTCTACAGCTGGATGCCCTTCCTTACACCAACCACTCCAAGAGAGTCGCACTGGGGCCAGTCAGGTGGCACTGACATTGATCATACTCAAATGCTGC
>NW_026349805.1:0-222 GCF_001194135.2 Octopus bimaculoides | reverse complement strand
AAATACTTATACTGGATGTTAGGTTTAGGATGACTGTACTATTTCGCCAAACAGTTTCATTTATTGGATATTGTTAGAAATGTTTTATCGTTCACTTGTATTAATAGCAATAGCAGCAGTAAACGGCTTGTCTCCTTTATTTTCTTCTTCAAACTTAAACTTTTGGGATACACTGTTTCTAATGATCACATTAAAGTCACTTTTCAATGTTTATTATAAACA
>NW_026349804.1:0-454 GCF_001194135.2 Octopus bimaculoides | reverse complement strand
ACCACCACTCACCCCACACCCCAACTCCTTCTTCTTCTTCTTCTTCTTCTTCTTCTCCCTCTTCTTCTTCAGCCACACCCATTTCCCCTCCCCTGACACTCATGATTGATGAACGTTCCACAACGAGCAAACATCGATATTCTTATTGTTGCCATTAGTTTTGACCGTTGTTGTTGCTCTGGTCGTTTTGGTGTGGTTGTTGTTGTTGTTGTTGTTGTTGTTGGTTCTGTAGGCATTGCTTCCGAAGTTGTTGTTGCTGTTGTTGCTGTCGTTCTCCTTGATTTTGCAATTGTTGTTATTGTCATTGTCGTCGTTGTTGTTGTTGTTGTTGATCCGCTTGTTATGTTTCTCTGGTTACTTTCCTTGTCATTGTTGCAATATATATATATTTTTCCCTCACCCTTTCTTACTATCCTATATATATCTCTCTCTCCACCCCTACACACTCAATAAA
>NW_026349803.1:0-253 GCF_001194135.2 Octopus bimaculoides | reverse complement strand
AATTTGTCAGTGAAGGAATCTTCATTTTGGTTGGTACCATATTTTTGAGAAGCCATTTTTACTTCTGGTTTGTATGTTTTAAAGTACAGGCGACATTTGGTGAAAAACAGAAGGGCTTATATTCAAAGAGAAGCAAAATAAATATTTCAATTAACGCTGCCAAGAACTGCTACAGATTATTTCGGTTCTCTGTCTCTCTGTCTTTCTGAATCTGAATTTCTCTGTCTCTCTCTCTCTCTCTCTCTCTCTCTCT
>NW_026349802.1:0-370 GCF_001194135.2 Octopus bimaculoides | reverse complement strand
GTGTGTGTGTGTGTATGTACTTGTCTGTGTCTGTGTGCCAATCTGTGCGGTTCTGTCTGTGTGTCTTTAAAAGTCAACGAAGTTGATCAGTTGTAAATTACTCGGTAGAAAAAAAAAGAAGGAAAAATAACGGTCAGACATTCATAAACAAAGAATCAGACAAAATAAGAATCATTGATGATGATGACGATGATGATGATGATGATGATGATGATGATGATGATGATGATGATTACAAAAATACAAACAATAATAGAACAAATAATAAATCAAACTTCATCAAATTGATAATTAAACCAGAATCTTTACTTATTTCACAAATTGCTAAATTTTGTTAAAATTTTGTGCTTTTGTTTTCAAGTTCTTTTTT
>NW_026349800.1:543-1079 GCF_001194135.2 Octopus bimaculoides | reverse complement strand
GTGTTGCATTCATCAATGCAGGCTCTGTCTCGTCAGGTGTCTCATTTAAATAAGATACATCACTATATATACTGATTTACACTTGGCATGTTGTGGTCGCTCGTAGTATGTTGGCTATACTAACAGACGGTGGAAATGATTTCGAGCCTGTCAATAGTTCATAGTTAATACATGACTTAACTTAAAGAAATAAAAGAAGGAGAAAGAAACATGACAAAGGATACGAATTAAAAGATAAAGTGAAGAAGGATAGGTATACACTTGTTGATATGAACACATATATAGATGTACACACACGTTCACGCACTCGCGCCGTTAGGGAAATGTTACTGAATATGGTCATAAACAATCAAGAAGCCCATAGAGGCATAGAGGCATATACATATATCTATATGCTTATATATATGTTTATTCTACTTCCACATACAGAGACACATATATAAGTATTTACGTATGCACATACACACATTCATATGCATTTATCTATGTGCATATATATTTTTCACACACACGGATCCATATGCAAACATCTATAT
>NW_026349800.1:0-533 GCF_001194135.2 Octopus bimaculoides | reverse complement strand
GTGCATATATATTTTTCACACACACGGATCCATATGCAAACATCTATATTCCAGGTGTGTAATCGCACCTCATCTTGTACATCTAACTATTTACTCTTCCTCGTAGACAGTCATACGAACATATTTATACGTGTTTACACATAGCTATATTTTGGATTTACATACGACAATACATCTCCAGCTTACATATGTATCTAGTGATATACGTGTCTAGTGACAGTTGGACAACTAGATCCACTCGCGTGGTTACATATCTATGTAATCCGACGATAAACACAATACACGTTGGATATGTTGGAATTATATAGATAGATAGTACGTACTACTGTGATAAACAGTCTATAATAGTACATACATTTGACAATAATCTCGATATATATTGTATGAGTTGAAGTTATATACGTAATTAACACGTACTACTTGGATAGACACGTTAGGATTGTATAGTCTATCTATGAGAGTTAGTGGGTTACAAAGGTCTCAGGCCTATAACATATAACATACAGAACATGCCATATACCGTGTATATATAT
>NW_026349799.1:0-249 GCF_001194135.2 Octopus bimaculoides | reverse complement strand
GGACATCCTTGTTACTTATTTGCTTTTTATTCACCTAACTTCGAGCTGTGAGGACAATACCGAACTGGCTTAATACCTCATTTTAAGCACCTTATTCAACTGAATCTTAATTATTTATATGTGTATGTATGTACGCATGTGTGTATGTATGTATGTATGTATGTATGTATGTATGTGTGGAGGCGCAATGGCCCAATGCTTAGGGCAGCGGACTCGCGGTTATAGGATCGCGGTTTCGATTCCCAGACC
>NW_026349798.1:242-389 GCF_001194135.2 Octopus bimaculoides | reverse complement strand
ATAATAATAATAATAATAATGGAGGTTCATTTATTAATAATAGGAGTAAGGACTGTAGGAGTAAGGACTGTAGGAGTAAGAACATAATCACAGTAAGGAGGTAAACCCTAGGAGAATAACATTTGAAGGACCTAATGCGAAAGTCAA
>NW_026349798.1:0-107 GCF_001194135.2 Octopus bimaculoides | reverse complement strand
TTCTCGTGCTTTAGAGATAGGAAGAAAATGGCTAGCACTAGTCTTAGCAAGTACATATGGGATCTTAAGGAAAATAATAAACAGTATTCATTAGAATGGTCTATAAT
>NW_026349797.1:0-609 GCF_001194135.2 Octopus bimaculoides | reverse complement strand
CACGTACACACACACACAAACATCCTCTCTTTTATATATATACAGATGCTCTTTTTCTGATTTATGATCTTATAACGAAGGATATTATCATTAAAACGATTATATCAGTGGCTAGCGTATAAAGAATGACCATATCAATGAAATTAATTTTTAAGTATATAATTATAAAAATATAATTATAATTAAGGGCCCTGGAATGCAAGAAATTTTTTAAATTTCGGATAATTCTATATCTTAAGATGTTTATTACAGAACATAAAATTTTAAGATATAGGATTATTCGAAATTTTGTAAATCTTATTGCTCATTACCTCGCATTCCATCTGGGGTTATATATAGAAAACAAATTTAGACTGGATTGTAGGTACTTGACATCTAATTCTGGCGTATAAGCGCTGGCATTCCAGCGCCCTTAATTATAATTATATTTTTATAATTATATCCTTCATATACATATTTAAGAAAGAAAAATATGTAAAAATGCACAGGGAGTTTGTATAATAAAATTTATGCTAATATTAAGATCACAATGAAACAAAGAGTTGTATTACAACATTATATGATAAACTGGGAGTACCATCATTATAATCAAGCCCTCTATAACGCTGG
>NW_026349796.1:5116-5687 GCF_001194135.2 Octopus bimaculoides | reverse complement strand
GAGAGAGAGAGAGAGAGAGAGAGAGAGAGAGAGAGAAAGAGGGAGAGACAAAGAGACAGAGAGATGGGGTCCAGATAGAGAAAGAGTGAAGCAAAGGAAACAGACGGAAAAGGCAGACCTGAAAGGGAGATTACGAATTACAGGGATGGACGGTAGCAATGCAGTGTTAGTGTCCGCTTACCAAGAAATATAGTACGAAAGGCTAACCATTCGATAGAATCTGTAAGTTGTGAAGGAAATGGTAATCCGTGACTATGCAATGGTCTTCTTCACACATTTCGTTCCACTCACATCAAACACCTATCGGCACAATACATATCAAGGTATTACCTACCTATGAGACATGATGTTGTGGCAAAGACACTGTACACTGAAATCCGCCGACAGGATAACCCCGGGGCTAAGGAGATGAAAACTCATAATGAGGTAGAGGCCATTACCACTCACAATATGAAAGAGTATTGGTGGAAGGTCCCAATAAAAACCTCAATAAAGTGCAGACATAATAGACCGGATATAGTAATCTGGGACAGAGAAGAGAAACTGTGTACAGTAGTAGAAATCAGTTGTC
>NW_026349796.1:3874-4600 GCF_001194135.2 Octopus bimaculoides | reverse complement strand
GGCATTGGGATATGTAACGAACTGCCTCAACAAAAACCTGGAAAAATTATGGTTCTCAAAACCTGAAAGAAAAAGGCTGATTAGAAGACTACAGATTCAAGCCATCAATGGAACTGTAAAGATATGTAAAACTTTCCAAAAATTTAGCACATAAATACATATGCATGCATCTAGACATAAAAACACATCCATAAAACAAACATACAAATCTGCGCATACACTAACACCAAATACTGCACACACACACACATATGCACAAATACCTAGATGATGTTAATAAAAGTTCCAATGAAGGAGCCTTGAATCTATGTTAGAGTCCGGCTCTTTCTCTATGGACAAGAAATACAGAAATGAAACTGATTGATAACATACATACGTATATACGTATGTATCTACATACATACGTACATACGTACAAACATATATATGTATATATACATATATACATACATATGTATGCATGTGTACATGTATTGTGTGTGTGTGTGAGTGTGTGTGTGTGTTTGTAGACAGATATACATATATAAACACAAATACATGCTCATCTGTCTATCTATCTAGATAGATGATACGTAGATAGATAGGTAGACAGACAGACAGACAGATAGATACGTATGCACAAACACATACGTATATATGTATATGAATATATAACTTATGTTATGTATTTATTTGTGTGATATGTATGTGTGTGCATATATATATATATATATATATATATATATA
>NW_026349796.1:0-379 GCF_001194135.2 Octopus bimaculoides | reverse complement strand
ATATATGTGTGTGTGTGTGTGTGTGTATGTATGTATGTATGTATATATTATATAAAATTTCAGTAAATACTTTGTAGTTTGCCGTTTAAAGCTCGTTCACTGTATTTAGCTTTGTACACCATCTCATTTACGATATATATATGTATATATACAGTAATCATTCGCCATATTGCGAATTCCATTTTCTTTAATATTTTCATAAACTCGCCGGACCCGAAGAAATTTCTGAATTAAATCCATTTGGGTTTACATCAATACCGTTGATGATATTGGGTAGCCGAATACAACAAACGTGTTTTAAATGGCATACTACCTGGTGTATACTCAAACTTAAAATTATTACACACACACACACACACACACACACACACACACACAC
>NW_026349795.1:0-833 GCF_001194135.2 Octopus bimaculoides | reverse complement strand
ATTATTCAGTTCCACTTCAACCAATCTCTTCTTGTAGTTCTTAATCAATGCCTTGCATGTATCTTTAGGAATTTTTTCCCATTCTTCTTGACAAATTTTCTTCAAATCTGGAATGCACATTAGGGCTCTTGAATGAGTTTTAATTTTCAAATAACGCCACAAATTTTCAATGGGATTTAAGTCAGGTGACTGGCTTGGCCATTCTAATAATTTTATATTGTGATTGACAATCCATTTTTGGTAGACTTCACCGTGTGCTTAGGGTCGTTATCCTGTTGTAAAACCCACCCTTCACAAAGCTGGAGCTTTTCTACAGAGTCCCATAAATTATTGTTCAAAATATTTTAGTACATCTCTACATTCATTCTACCATCCATCACGTGTAAATTGCCAGTGCCATTTGCAGAGAAACACCTCTACACAATGATGTGGCCACCTCCAAACTTTACAGTAGGAATTGTGTTTTTCGGTGAATAGGTGGTACCATCTTTCCTTCAAACATGGCTACACGAATTTCGTCCAAACAATTCAGTTTTCCATTCATCTGTCCAAAGAACATTTTCCCAGAATGTATCAGATTTATCTTTATGTTCATAAACAAATTTTAAACCGGCATCTCTATGCCTTTTTAGTCAACAGTGGAGTTTTTCTAGGAGAGCATGACTTCAGTTCATTCTTATGAAGTTCATTGCTGATTGTTCGTAGTGTAACACTGGTCCATGAAACTAACAAATCTTCTTGCAACTCCTTTCTGGTGATCATTGTGTTTTTTTCGATTCTTCGCTTAATTTTTCTTAAAGATCTAGGGGAAATCTTGCGTGGTGCACCGGATC
>NW_026349794.1:0-405 GCF_001194135.2 Octopus bimaculoides | reverse complement strand
CACACACATATACATATATGAAATCTTTACATGCACACAGGCATTTACTTATGTTAGTAAGGAAAATGTTAATAAGATGGAAGGAAGAATAAATTTCTGCTGAATTCTATGAAAATTTCCCATTAGATGGAAGAAACAAGACAAGTTGTTTTTGTCAACTCTACTTTACACGCATACACACATACACACACACAATTTCATGCGAATAGAGACTTGCATAATCACACGCACACAGTCTATATTTATCTTCTATTATACACACACACACACAATCTCATTTATATACAATCATTTACCTACGTATACTAACATATACACACAGACAATCTCATGCAATCATGTTTACATAACACACACAAACATACATACACACTCCCTCTCTCTTACACACACACACATTCTTTC
>NW_026349793.1:293-751 GCF_001194135.2 Octopus bimaculoides | reverse complement strand
CTCTCTCTCTCTCTCTCTCTCTCTCTCTCTCTCCACTCTTTCTCTCCTCCCCTCCCACCAACCTCCGGAAAATGTGTTGTACCTCACCCGAAACATTAAATATCTCTTTCCTCATGGCAAAAATAATTTATTCCAATGTTTGAATTATTTGTACGACTTTTTTTCCTTTCGTTCTTTCTTTCTTTCTTTCTTTCATTCTTCCTTTCTTTCTTTCTTTCTTTCATTCTTCCTTTCTTCCTTTCTTTCTTTCTTTTTCTTTTTCTTCTTCTCTTTGCTAACGTAAGTACAATCTCACTAATTTCCTTGGATCCTACTTGTTTTACTAAATCTCTGAAACATCTGCTTGCTCTAACTCTTAATGGAAGCAGCAGCAGCAGCAGCAGCAGCAGCAGTAGAGTTTGGTAAATAAGAAGGATGGAATGGTGGTGATGGTGGGAGCTAAGAAAGTGAAGAGGGAG
>NW_026349793.1:0-283 GCF_001194135.2 Octopus bimaculoides | reverse complement strand
AGAGAGAGAGAGAGAGAGAGAGAGAGAGAGAGAGAGAGAGAGAGAGAGAGAGAAAAGATATGACAGAGAAGCAGTTGAAAACTGACATAACTAGTTTAATGGGCTTCGGTGTTGAGATTCAATCTTCGTCTCACATGAGAAATAATCACGGAATGAATAAATGAAAAGGTGACTAAATGAACGAGTGAAAGAAATAATAATGAATGAAGGAATATGAAATGTGAGTGAATAAGAGAATGAGTGAATAGGTAAGTAAATGAATGAATGAATGAATGAATGAATG
>NW_026349792.1:0-413 GCF_001194135.2 Octopus bimaculoides | reverse complement strand
AGATAGGTACATGCATACATACATACATACATACATACATACATACATAAATACAATCACACATACATGTATGTATGTATGTATGTATGTATGTATGTATGTATGTTTTTTTTCTGCAATAAAATTCGAAGAAAAATCATACATACACATATAAAATATATGTAATGTCTTTATCCTTCCCCGTTTTATATAACGTTGTGTTGTCCATATCGCATGTTTATCACACCGATGTATATGTTGTTTATGAAAGAATGGTTAGCAATAAAGATATTATTATTATTATTATTATTATTATTATTATTATTATTATTAAATTAGTGTTTAATATGTATATTTACAATATAGTCTATATTTCGTTTCCTTTTTTTCAGTTTGATCTCCTATTATCATCTGAATATCCTATTCCAGGATGT
>NW_026349791.1:0-438 GCF_001194135.2 Octopus bimaculoides | reverse complement strand
CCATGATTTTACTGCCTCAACATTTTTCAGTCAACAATGGAGTGTCCCGTGGTCTTTAACTGTTAGCATCGGTTCTCCTGCTATTTTGAACTTCACTTGTTTCCACGGACCTTTCACAAATGACAGACTGCATTACTTATTTGCTTGAAACTACATTCTTGACCAAGTACTTAGTCTCCATTGAGTCTATTTGCATATCCTTTTAGTCTCTTGTTAGTATTGTTATGTCATCCATGAATACCTTCTTAGTTGATTTCACTTGAACCATTTCTTCTGATCAATCTGCTGATCTAAGAAACATAACAAGCAAAAACCAAATGATTGAAATTATGCAACCAACAACTATTCCAATTTCAAGACATTGCCAGTATCTTGTGAAATTTTCTGTCATGAAGCACATTTTGAAATCCTTAAATCAGATCCTTGTATATAAACCAA
>NW_026349790.1:0-204 GCF_001194135.2 Octopus bimaculoides | reverse complement strand
TTATCTACCTTATCTTTCAGCTATGTCAGAGATTAAAACACTTCAGATATTTCAGAGATCACTTTTTCAGAATCATAGTTTTAGCATCTAACCATGGTCACTCAATGGCCTGAGTGTGTGCTCCACTCACTGGACCCGCATAATGTCGTTGATGGTTCACTGCCAGATGGTGATAACCTATGGCATTTAAATTATTATAAGCGG
>NW_026349789.1:0-356 GCF_001194135.2 Octopus bimaculoides | reverse complement strand
GTCTATCTATCTATACATTTGTGTACATATATGTATGTGCATTTATGTATACATGTGTATATATGTCTTTGTATTTATATATTCATGTGTATTCGTGTGTATTCATGTTTCGCTGCATGTAAAGTAACCTATATATATATGTGAACATTTTCACGTTTAATCAGATAACAGGCTCAATTAAAAACAAATCAACTCTAGTAGTTTTTCATTGCCTTTCTCCACCCCTTCATATTCCCATGCATACACACGCAGACATATATCCTTTCATAGTCTCACACACACATGTATATTCATGTATATATGTACATATGTATTTATGTAAGTGCCAGTTTCTTCAATTTTGATCTGTAGTCTTG
>NW_026349788.1:0-268 GCF_001194135.2 Octopus bimaculoides | reverse complement strand
GTGTGTTTGTGTGTCTGTGTTTGCCACACACCCTGTCATTTGACAACTGATGTTGATGTGTTTACGTCCTTGTAAACTAGCAGTTCGACAGAAGAGACTGATAGAGTAAGTACCAGGCTTACAAAGAATAAGTCCTAGGCTTGATTTGTTCAACTAAAAGGTGGTGCTCCAGCACGGTCACAGTCATGTTACTGAAACAAGTAAAAGAATAAAAGAGTAAAAGGATGTGTAGTATATATATATATATATATATATATATATACATATA
>NW_026349787.1:0-864 GCF_001194135.2 Octopus bimaculoides | reverse complement strand
CATCATCATCCTCATCCTCATCCTCATCATCATCATCATCATCATCATCGTCAATATTATCGTCTTCCTTCTTTTCCTCCTCATCCTCATCATCATCATTCAGGAGCCTTAATTTCATTGTTATATTGCACCACCGAGCACAGCTCTCTGTACCTTGCGTATGAACTCGGGTTTGTTTAAGTGTTATTTTTGTTGTATTGGTAGTGCTCTACGTAAGATCCGTGCAATGCCTAGCTGTACTATTTTGTGTGTGCTATATATGTATTCGTAAGTCCTGGAACTTTGGTTATGTATTTGTCAGTATGTTTTTGAACAAACCTAAAGCAACTGTTATTATCGAGATAGATTCTTTTTTCAGACCCTCATTCGCATTATTTTTATTTCCAAATCTTTGTATTCGATAGATTTTGAAATACATTGCCATTTGTTGGGTATTACACGTCGATCAGCAGGCATTGTTCCTTGACAACAAGATTTTTTGCAAATTATCTTTGATCTCGTTATCTCTATGCATTGACATATTACAAAATGTATACTTTGTCATTTTCTGAGACCTATTCTAATGTATATCTGTTCTATCTCGTATCTGTTGCTAATCCATTGTGCTGGTATACATTCCTATGTATGTAAACCCTAATTCTGTCATGTGTGTGGATGTATTCTGTCTTAGTCAACATTGCGCACCCAAAGTCATTATGATTTATTTTCTTCTCAATCAACACATATTCTCTTGTTACCTATTGTATTCTGTTTCATTATGTATTTTCATGATTTCAATCGAGGAGGCCTTGATCTCGTGCCGCAGTTAAAAACCCTTCAGTCTCTGCTCTTAGGTCTGACCTTCTCAACCAGTGTTGGGATTTT
>NW_026349786.1:0-217 GCF_001194135.2 Octopus bimaculoides | reverse complement strand
TATATATTTTGTAATTCGCTTTTATTGTGTTTTAATGCAGTTAAATAATACAATCTATTTTGCAGGCCTGATTGCTTTCAACAAAAGAAAGCACACATGTCAAGTTCCTGGAACACCAGGATTTCTTTTGTCTTTCAAATTAAAGCTGCCATTTTGAGATAAAGGAGTGTATGTATGTATGTATGTATGTATGTATGTATGTACGAATGTATGTATG
>NW_026349785.1:0-251 GCF_001194135.2 Octopus bimaculoides | reverse complement strand
ACGTGTGTGTATGTATGCGTATGTGTGTCTGTGTATGTATGTGTGTCTGTGTGCGTCCGTGTATGTATGTTTCTGTGTATATGTTTATGTGTGCGAGTATTGCTTACGTGTGTGTGTGCGTACGTGTGTGTGCGTACGTGTGTGTGCATGTGTGTTTATGCATATGTGTGCACGTGTATGTGCGTGCGTACGCGTACATGTATCCTTGTGTGTGTGTGTGTGTGTGTGTGTGTGTGTGTGTATGTGTGTGT
>NW_026349784.1:0-225 GCF_001194135.2 Octopus bimaculoides | reverse complement strand
AAATTGCATTTTCTCTTGTTCTTTTGAAATATTCTCCGCATTTCATGGTCTAGAAGACAACGTGTTTGCTACGACAAAATAGGCACACGTAACAGAGAAAGCGTCGTAAAAGCAGTGATGCCTAACTCGCTCACGTTTAAAGGCTTAGGTTGTGTATGTGCGTGTTATACATGCATGTGTGTGTGAGCGTGTGTGTGCGTGTATGTGAGTGTGTTTGTGTGTGAG
>NW_026349783.1:0-217 GCF_001194135.2 Octopus bimaculoides | reverse complement strand
TGTGTGTGTGAAATCACTCTCTTGACTAATTCCATTTTACTCGGACTCGTCTATAAATACATTATAGTATGTTTATATTTCATTATTATATGAAAGGAAGGCATTTTTCACAAGTTTATGTTCTATGATTTCCGATATAACTACACATTCACAGTTCATTTAACATCTGTAAACAAATCTAACTCTAAGACACGCTCAAACAGACACCACGCGTATA
>NW_026349782.1:0-480 GCF_001194135.2 Octopus bimaculoides | reverse complement strand
TAGCACTCATAGAAAGGTTCCTTAATGTATCATACTACAAAACATGTAGAATATACTGTACCATACGAGGAGAAACGAGTAATTTATTTATTACTAAATATAATAAAATAAATTACATGCTTCAAGTTACGAAACAATTTGTCAGGATATTTGAACTTTCTTATAGTTGAATAAATCTCATCATAATATTTCTCTCATCATATATACACACACACACACACACACACACACACACACACACACACATATATATATATATATATATATATATATATATATACATGCATACATATATACATACATATATATATATATGCGTGTGTGTGTGTGTGTGTGTGTGTGTGTGTGTGTGTGTGTATGTGTGTGTAAGACGGGATCTCATAGAGTGCTTCAGTTTTCCAAATTCACTCGTATGACATTTGCCGGGCCAGAGCTATAGTAGAAGACACTCATCGATGGTTCCGCACAGATAGAACTACA
>NW_026349781.1:0-264 GCF_001194135.2 Octopus bimaculoides | reverse complement strand
CTCTCTCTCTCTCTCTCTCTCTCTCTCTCTCTCTTTCTCACACACATACACACACACGGACGCACACACGTACACACACACATATGCACACACACACGTTAACAAATGACAGAAACATTTTAAGTCACAAACACTTGAAAATTTCACCTGTTC
The DNA here is from genome assembly GCF_001194135.2 of Octopus bimaculoides. NCBI lineage: Eukaryota > Metazoa > Mollusca > Cephalopoda > Octopoda > Octopodidae > Octopus > Octopus bimaculoides. The sequence continues at coordinate 111 of NW_026349781.1, read as the reverse complement.
TTTTATTGTGGGAAGTTTTCGAAGCGACATCACATTATCTAGTCTATGAATGTATGTATGTACGTAGGTATGTATGTAAGTATGTATGAATACATCTGCTTTCTGTTTGTC
>NW_026349780.1:0-370 GCF_001194135.2 Octopus bimaculoides | reverse complement strand
TACTACTACTACTACTACTACTACTACTACTACTACTAGCCTGCCCGATTGAAGAAGGGCGGCGGTGCGATCATCACTACAGACTCGGCCGACAGACGGATTGCCCCACAAGTGACAGCAGCTGTTCGGTGAATAATAATAATAATAATAATAATAATAATAATAATAATAATAATAATAATAATAACAACAACAACAACAACAATAATAATAATAATCCTTTCTACTATAAGCACAAGGCTTCAAATTTTGGGGATAAGGATTAAGTCGATTACATCGACCTCAGTACGTAACTGGTATTAATTTTATCGACCCCGAACGGATGAATAATAATAATAATAATAATAATAATAATAATAATAATAATAAT
>NW_026349779.1:0-216 GCF_001194135.2 Octopus bimaculoides | reverse complement strand
AAAGAACAAAAAACTGTAGATAAATCAGGGGTCACAAGAAAACATTTTGGATATCTATATATACGGATTGACTATCGAATGCGTGTATATATCTATATAAATATATAATGGGATGACTATAGTGCGTGTATACATCTATATAAATATATGAAATGACAATCGTATGTGTATGTGTGTGTGTGTGCGGGCGCATGCATTTTTCCGAATTTGTATGTG
>NW_026349778.1:0-270 GCF_001194135.2 Octopus bimaculoides | reverse complement strand
TTACATATATATGTTTGTGTATGCATGTATCTATAAGTCTATGTATGTATATATATTTATACACATACACCTGCATTTATAGCCACACATACGCACACACGTATGTATGTATTTCTGTATTCATGTATCTATGTATGCATGTATGTATGTATGTTTGCATGCATGCATGTATGTATTTATGTGTTTATGTATGTATGTATTATGTATGTATGTATGTGTTTATGTATGTATGTATGTATTATGTATGTATGTATATATGCATGTATGTTT
>NW_026349777.1:0-236 GCF_001194135.2 Octopus bimaculoides | reverse complement strand
AATACCAAAATTGTGAAGTCGGTTATGTAATAACATGAAATTAGTTACCCGATAGTAAGAATTCAGGTAAAGTAGCCCCGAAAAGGGCTTTAATGCGTTCCCAGAGTATATAGAACATAAGAGGGAATACTAATAAGGTGTGTATACTAAAATCGTGAAGCATGTCACGTAATAAGAGGTTAATTAGTTATGAGATAATAATTCAATGCAAATAACTCTGAAAACGACTTTTGTGC
>NW_026349776.1:0-271 GCF_001194135.2 Octopus bimaculoides | reverse complement strand
TAAAGATCGAGAAGGTGAATGACAAGGACCTTTTTGTGTGCACAGTCTGTCTTTAGCTGGCCTCAAATCTCATCTGTGAACCCATGGAAAACAAACTTCAACCAACTATTCTGACTATATGTCTGTGCACACGTTTGAATGTGGTGTATGCCAGAAGGCTTGCAAATCCAAAGGGGGTCTTAAAAAACATGTTAAGATCCACAATGAGCAGAACTTACCTACAGGTATTGGTAGTTCAAATCAGAGGTGCAATCTGTGTGGGTGTTTTTTC
>NW_026349775.1:0-359 GCF_001194135.2 Octopus bimaculoides | reverse complement strand
ATCATCACCACCGTCATCATCATCAACACCACCACAACCACCACCATCACCACCATCATTATCAATATCAGTAAAACCAATAATTCCTATATTACTTGTTGACTTGGTGGACTATTGCTAATCCATTCTTCCCCCCTTGTATCTCTTTAATCCCTACAGATGATCCTGCTAGAAAATGCTGAAGGTCAGAAGCGTCATTATGAAAAGAAATGTGAAGAAATGGCTCAACGCTTACTCGAAAAGGAGAAATCCCTTGAGAATTCTCGCAAAGAAATAAACCGATATCAGGTAGACTTAGGCCTTTCATTCATTTTGCTTGTTTTGATGTTTTTTTTTGTTTTTTTTGTTGTTTTTGTCAT
>NW_026349774.1:232-336 GCF_001194135.2 Octopus bimaculoides | reverse complement strand
TCTTAATCATATTACTTGATTCTCCAAAACACTATTGTAAATAAAGCACTCTTGTGTTAGTGAGAGTCTCCTGAAAGAAATCTAAGATCGATTCTGTAAAGCCA
>NW_026349774.1:0-222 GCF_001194135.2 Octopus bimaculoides | reverse complement strand
GTTAGTGAGAGTCTCCTGAAAGAAATCTAAGATCGATTCTGTAAAGCCATGCTCTAAAGATTTTTCGGTGTATTATCAGAATGAAAATGCAGTAGAGATGACTAGAAACACTTCCAAGTACGTGTTGACCTCGAAACATGACTATTTTACTTTTGCATTTCCTAATTCCTGTACACACACACACACACACACGCTGATAGATGTGTATGTATACATATATGT
>NW_026349773.1:0-278 GCF_001194135.2 Octopus bimaculoides | reverse complement strand
CATTATTATGTCGTCTACGTTTGAAGAAGTACTATTTGTGTTTCCTTGTATTTTCATTTCAATCTTCTGTCTATGTATTTGTGCGTGTGTATATGTGTATGTAAATGCGTGAGCATGTCTAGTAGCCTGTGTGCACGTATGTGTGTGTGTATGTACGCGTATTTATCTATCTGTATATGTATTGTGTGTGTGTATGTATGGGTGTGTGTGAGTGAGTGTGAGTGTGGCATGTTGCTGTTGTTGAAAGTAGCGGTTGTCTGACTGGTTGGTTTGTTTTT
>NW_026349772.1:0-202 GCF_001194135.2 Octopus bimaculoides | reverse complement strand
TTTTATTATATCGGTCCCTGGTGAAGTACCGCTATACACAGAAGTAGATAGATAGATACACATGTACATATACATATGCACACATACACACATACATACACATACATATATATATCTGTTAATATATGTATTTATATAATTATGCTATTTCGTTATTGCCCACATGGGACTAAACATAGAGGGGACAAATAAAGGGGTTAAG
>NW_026349771.1:0-286 GCF_001194135.2 Octopus bimaculoides | reverse complement strand
GTATTATGTATGTTTGCATGTATGTATGCATATATGTATGCACGTGTATATATGTACGTATATACGTATGTATGCATGTATGTATGTATGTATGCATGTGTATGCATGTTTGTATGTACCTGTATATATGTATATATGCATGTATGTATATATATGTATGCATGTGCGTATGTATGTATATATGTATGCATGTATGTATGCATATATGCACGTATCTGTATACGTATGTATGCACGTGTATATATGTATGCATGCATGTATGTATGTATATATGTATGTATGTATG
>NW_026349770.1:0-211 GCF_001194135.2 Octopus bimaculoides | reverse complement strand
TATTATTATTATTATTATTATTATTGTTGTTGTTGTTGTTGTTGCTATTTGTATTAATTTTGTGTTCTACACACACACACACACACACACACACACACACACATACATTGACACACACGTGTGTGTGTGTGTGTGTGTAGAAGGCAGTAATGACCTATTAAGAGTAATTAAGTGATTTGGACTGAGTTAAGATTTCTGATAATGTGATTTA
>NW_026349769.1:1275-1939 GCF_001194135.2 Octopus bimaculoides | reverse complement strand
CTGTTAATCATGAAGGAGGATCTGTGATGATGTGAGGGGGGGGGGATATCTTGGAAATCCACCAGCCCAATGGTTTCTCTTTATGGGACAATTAACAGTCAAGACTATTTAAGCACTTTATCTGATCTAATTCATCCTATGGTTATGGAACTCTTTCGAAAGAGAATTGCAATCTTTCAGGATGATAATGCACCAATTCACACGGCTAAAGTTGTTAATGAAATGGCATGAGGAACATTCTAGTGAAGCTGAAAATCTTATCTGGCACCCACAGTCCCCAAATCTCAATATCATTAAACATTTATGGTTCATTTTAGGAAAGCAAGTAAGGAGTCGATATCCACCAGCATCATCACTACAAGATCTGGAGACTGTTTTAGCTGAAGAATGGACAAAAATTTCTTTGCAAACAATTCACGCTTTGTATGAGTCCATACCTCATAGAAGTAAAACTGTAATTGCTGCCAAAGGTGCTCCTACCCATATCAAAATAAATTCGTTTGAAATTTTTAAGTGTTACCAGTATTTTGATCAACCCCTGTGTATATATAAATATACACACATATATATATATATATATATATACATACACACGTGTGTATATATATATATATATCTATACATATATATATTTATGCATATATACATTTATACATATATACAT
>NW_026349769.1:0-997 GCF_001194135.2 Octopus bimaculoides | reverse complement strand
ATGGCTGTGTGCTAAGTAGCTTGCTTACCAACCACATGGTTCCGGGTTCATTCCCACTGTGTGGCACCTTGGGCAAGTGTCTTCTACTATAGCTTCGGGCCGACCAAAGCCTCATGAGTGGATTTGGTAGACGGAAACTGAAAGAAGCCCGTCGTATATATGTATCATCATCATCATTGTTTAACGTCCGCTTTCCATGCTGGCATGGGTTGGACGATTTGACTGAGGACTGGTGAAACCAGATGGCTACACCAGGCTCCAATCTGATTTGGCAGAGTTTCTACAGCTGGATGCCCTTCCTAACGCCAAACACTAAGAGAGTGTAGTGGGTACTTTTACATGCCACCGGCACGAAGGCCAAGTCAGGTGGTACTAGCAACGGCCACGCTCAAAATGGTGTATTGTATGTGCCACCCACACAAGAGCCAGTCCAGGGGCACTGGCAACAATCTCACTCGAAAATCCTTACACATGTCACGGGCACAAGTGCCAGAAAGGCGACGCTGGGCACAGGTACTATCTCGATTTCGCTTGCCCCAATAAGTCTTCGCAAGGTGAGTTTCGTGTCCAATGAAGGAGACGACATTGGCATCGGTACAAGTCGTCGAATTTAGTTTTTTTAGTTCGATTTCGATTTCACTTCCCTCAACAAGTCTTCGCAAGCGGAGTTTAGTGTCCAATGTAGGAAAGGTACGCATAAGTGGGCTGGCTACACCCCTGGCAAAGGCCTTGGATTTAGGTCTCACTTGGCTTGACGGGTCTTCTCACGCACAGCATATTTCAAAAGGTCTCGGTCAGAAGTCATTGCCTCGGTGAGGCCCAATGTTCGAAGGTCTTGCCTCATCACCTAAGCCCAGGTCTTCCTGGGCCTACCTCTTCCACAGGTTCCCTCAACTCTTAGGGTGTGGCACATTTTCATGCAGCTATCCTCGTCCATTCTCACCACATATGTGTGTGTATATGTTTGTGTGTCTGTATCCCCCCAACATCGCTTGAC
>NW_026349768.1:0-337 GCF_001194135.2 Octopus bimaculoides | reverse complement strand
CAACTAACCACTCTTCAAATTAATCTTTTAGCACTTAAACCAGCCATATCTGACCCAAATATTTTACCTGTTTTATGTTCAGAGTGACCAGATCTGGCTTACAGTGTAATTCTACAATGTTGGTTTAAAATAAACAAACACATCGTTGAAATTTCAAAGCTATAAGATAATGAATGATTAATTCAAAACAATATGAATACATAAGCATTACATTTAACAAGAGTAATCTGAATGCTAAAGGGTTAAATGTAGGGGACATAATGTTTACAGATATATTCAAACAACTGTATTTTTTTATGGTAGAATTCAAAGTAGATAAAATTATAAATGAGAGTGT
>NW_026349767.1:0-253 GCF_001194135.2 Octopus bimaculoides | reverse complement strand
CTGTCTGTCTGTCTGTCTGTCTGTCTGTCTGTCCGTCTGTCTATCTTCCTATGTGTTTGTCTGTCAATCTGTCTGCATATCTATTAACTTATTTAGCAAGCTACCTGCTTGTCTGTCTGTATATCTATCGATCTATCTGTCTGTATGTCTGTCCACCCATCCATCCAGCCATCTATCTGTATGTCTGTCCATCTGTCTATCAACTATGTGTTTGTCTCTTTGTCTGCATATCTATTAACCTATCTTGCAAGCT
>NW_026349766.1:0-496 GCF_001194135.2 Octopus bimaculoides | reverse complement strand
TATGTATATCTCTTTTAGCGTAACAACATGCAACAAATAAAAGTTTCTTTTGGAACTTGTTAAATTTCTTTCCGATTTTTGCTAGAATATTATTAAAACGCGTAGTTTAGATGTAGTTTAAATTTATAGTTTAACAACAGCCAACTCGATTTCGGTGAGAAATGTCTTTTCCTCCTTTTTCTATTTTCTTGTACCATCAACTAATCTCATCTCCTAATATACCGCAAATGACTGTTTTAAAAGCTATCAAACTTACTCAAAGTCACAAATGCACTGTCTTACGTGACTGACAAAGGGAGGTAAGTCCCCAGCGTTCATAGCCGGATCGCGATTTCGGATTTTGATGTAGACCATATTAATCCTCTTCAACGGCTCTTAACGCCTAGGGTTAAACTCAACTACCTCTGTCAGTCTTATTAAGAAAAACCGCTGAAAACGTGTGCTGATTTCAATAACGGTAAAAGTATAAACAAAAGATTAAAAAGTGTGGCTTATC
>NW_026349765.1:0-268 GCF_001194135.2 Octopus bimaculoides | reverse complement strand
CATGCATATGTGCATGCGTGCGTGCATGTGTGTACATGTATGTAGGTGTATCTATGCATAAGTATGTGTCTACATTTATGTTAACACTGTGTTGCTCATGTCTAATGAATAGAGATTGATAAAATAAATACCAAATGAAATATGTACAACTTGATCAACTAAACCTTTAAAGCCACAGCATGGTGAGTCCACTGAATGAAACTGGTAAGATGAACATATGAGAATACTTCTACTGATGACAATAATAATCGTTCATTTGTTTAACGTC
>NW_026349764.1:1192-1810 GCF_001194135.2 Octopus bimaculoides | reverse complement strand
ATAACAAAGTCCACCACCCCAGAAGCTACAACATACAACAATAACGAAAAGCAAGGCAAAATGGTGGACTTACATGGAACAATATCTTTCTGGTTATTTAGCCAAAGGTTGACAGAAGCTGTTGAAACATTACACTGGGAATCTGGTCTGTGATTAAGTAGGGCCTGAAAATAGAGAGAGAAAGAGAGAGAGTCAGATATAGAGAGTGGTAATAAACGGTGGAGAGAATGGATCATGGGATACCAGCAGTCTGGTAATGTTCTTAGTTTATTGTTACTGTGCCTCTCTGTTTTTGATTTTTTTTTGTATTTTGTTTATGCTTTTACTGCATCGCACACAGTGGAGGCGCAGTGGCCCAGTGGTTAGGGCAGCGGACTCGCGGTCATAGGATCACGGTTTCGATTCCCAGGCCGGGCGTTGTGAGTGTTTATTGAACTAAAAACACCTAAAAGCTCCACGAGGCTCCGGCAGGGGATGGTGGCGAACCCTGCTGTATTCTTTCACCACAACTTTCTCTCACTCTTACTTCCTGTTTCTGTTGTGCCTGTAATTCAAAGGGTCAGCCTTGTCACACTCTGTGTCACGCTGAATCTCCCCGAGAACTACGTTAAGGGCACA
>NW_026349764.1:0-529 GCF_001194135.2 Octopus bimaculoides | reverse complement strand
CATCATCATCAGTCATCATCATCATCACTACCATCACGGCCAGCATCACAATGGTCATCATTATGATTACTATCATCGCCACCACCATCAACGTCAACATCATCACTATCATCATCATCATTGTCATCATCGTCATTACTGTCATCACAATCATCATCATCAATGACATCATCGTCATTATCATAGTCAGCGTCAGCGTTGTCATCCTCGTCATCATCATCATCATCATCATTAGCATCATCTTTAACATGGTTTCACTGTCTGCTTCTCCATGCTTGTAAAACTCAAACGAGACATTGCTGGAACAGAATTCTTCAAGAGTTTGGTGCTCTTCCTGGTGCCAACCCTACACGACATCCAAGAAACGTAGTCATTCTTCCAGTTTACCAAACGACGAACAGCTTGGATATGCTTTCACAGAGGACTGCAAACAAACAACACCGTTCGTAAAAACGGTAACACATTGTTTACAATTAGCATGCACATCTTCAGACGAAGGGAACACACAATGAGACACACACACACACAC
>NW_026349762.1:0-436 GCF_001194135.2 Octopus bimaculoides | reverse complement strand
GAGAGAGAGAGAGAGAGAGAGAGAGAGAGAGAGAGATCATTTATATAGTGCTTAAATCGTAATAAAACTGATAAAAGAAAGCTATATTTCTTATTCACCAAAATGTCATTTATTTTTATACCACTTTATTATTTGTGAAAGTATATATCTCATTAAATGCCATAAATATTTAATGTTTCCATATTTGTCAGTGTATATATTTCTAAATAATATATTTCTCTATCATACATTTATACACAATGAATTTATGTATTTTATATTTTTAGTTTATATATATGTATGTCTTAAATTTATAAGATAATTATTTATATATGATATATGATTTATTTATATTTATTTTATTTTATCGTATTTTTTATACATATATACGAATATAATCTATCTTTCTATTTATATATCTATATGCATGTGTCTATGTATGTATGTATGTATGCAT
>NW_026349761.1:0-269 GCF_001194135.2 Octopus bimaculoides | reverse complement strand
ACCATGAGTTTACTATCAGATATACTCATTATGTTATTTTTGTATTATCTAAAATAAAATTCCCGCATATCGATTAATCCCCAAAAATTGAATATTGACTTTTATCAGATACTTTGTATATTTATAGATAAATGTATAAATATACGATAAATAAGACCCCAAAGTACGATAAGTAGATGCATATAACGCTGTACGGTTACACCTGATTGATTTGGAAATTTGTTTTCCCAATATATATATATATATATATATATATATATATATATATA
>NW_026349760.1:0-412 GCF_001194135.2 Octopus bimaculoides | reverse complement strand
GTTTTGGTTGGTCCGGGTCTATAGTAGAAGACACTTGCACAGGATGCCATGCTGTAGGACTGAACCCAAAGCCACATGGTTACAAAGAGAGCTTGTTAACCACAAAACGATTCCTGTGCACATTATAAAAAAATCTCAAAACTATGAGATAATCCATGATTAATTCAAAACAATGGAAATAAATAAGCATTACATTTGAGAGAGTAATTTGAATGCTAAAGGATTAAAGTTATATATTTGTAGTTAAGAATACCAATAGATCACTGTTTTCCCTAATACCCAGGATATAATATGTGATTAATCATTCAATATCCATCTATTCCCTGCTGTTTGGTCGTCTAGTATTTAAATATGGCATAACTGAGACAAAATATAGTTCTGAGAGAAGCCAAATCAGCTGATTTATTTATGC
>NW_026349759.1:0-2191 GCF_001194135.2 Octopus bimaculoides | reverse complement strand
TGCCATTTTTCAGTCATAATAGCTAAGGCAGCAATTTTAGCACGGGTTATTATTATCATTATTATTATTGTTATTATTATTATTCAGGTCACTGCCTGGAATCTTGGGGTTAGTAGTCCGTGCTCTTAACCACTACGCCATCTACACTCGGTCTGCTTAGGAGGTTGTGTCCTAGCATATGTGCTGCTTCTTTTTTAATTTTCGTATTTTCCAGTGGTGTTCTCTGTCTATTAATAATAATACCTTAAGATTGAGAACCCAGCTTCGAAATTTCCCCAAGACACCCGATGAAGGCTGGAGGGTTTATCAGCCGAAACGTTGTGTTAAGAACAAAGAAGATGAGGACAAATATCCGTCAAATGTAAATAATGTAAATCATGTACATTTGGATGATTTAATGGCAGTTAAACGTAGACTTCTTTTCCAGAAAGCGAAACTTCCGTTCTTAAAATTGCATTACTAACGCGATCTTTTCAGAAAGACTGCTTCAGTAGAATTGTAAAGAGCCAAATCAGTCCCTGTTCTTGATTTTTGGTGTTCTCAGGAAGGCTTTTGTAATAGTTTCTCACTTTGGTTTAATGAAAATCCTTATCAAATATAGTTGTCCACAAAAGCCTGAGTTTTGTGGGTACCAGTTTCCTAGTGATATTAGGGTGTTAGGAGTTATGTAGTTCTCTGTATCCGTTCTGTCACAAATGGTGTGAAACAAGATCGTTGTTTTGTAACTCACTTCAGTATCAAGTTTTGTACCATTTCGCAAGAGGGCTCCAGAGCATCTCAATCCGAAATTGATATTAAGTACTGATATACAGGAAAATGATTCAGATGCCGCTGATTACAAGTAAAAAATAAAGCTAAGTATCTAAGTATCTATGAAATGCTGTTTGCTGATGTCTGGATTGTTTGCGCAAAACGAGTTCAACTTATGCTGATCAGTTCTCAAAGGTTTACAAGTTCTCCCTTAGCAAATCTAAGGCTGGCCTTTCGGAGCAGTCTTCCCTCACTATAAACCAAATGCAGCATAAGACCAAAGCTGAATTTTCTTTTAATATAGAGAGCGGGCTTTTTGTTGCAGCACTCAGACTCATGTGGTTTTCAGCAAGAAAATACCACCGATTCCCTAGTCTTCTCGCTCGAGGGGACTCCCAGAACACGATATAATATAGTTGAGTACATGATTTCCATATTATAATAGTAATTTAAAGAAGAATGGTAAGAATGAATTCGTACGCGCGCACACATATACATATATGTATAGCTGTAAACATAAAGCATACGTACATATATATATACATAATACATACATACATACAGAAAGAGAGAGAGAGGCATAAAGGGAGATGTGAGAGATATATACATATACAACAGTCTAATAGTCTACTTTAAAACATAATTGGGCTTAATTAGACCTCAGTTGTTTAGAGCTAAATTAGCATTTGCCCTTTTGATAACAAAATCGCTTCAAAGATTCGCTACGTTGCAATTTTGGCAATACTAACTTATGGTATGTCACTGGTGGGTAGGTGAGTTCTAAAACGAATAAGGAAAGAACGGAGATGAAAAACATCCTCTTTCAAGTGGAGTATTTATTCTTCGTGAAATGAGGAATTGATAGGATCCCAACATGCTCGAGATAATCACTGTTAAGATAGTTTTGTTTAAAATAATTGAGGAGTAATGCTATTTTGTCCAATACTCGATGCTCAATAGCCCTTAAGGAATCATTGATATATAAACAAATGTGAAGTTCAGTTGAAATTTAGTTAGTTTCTAAGCCGCCACCTTCTGTGCTGGAGGTGGGACTTCATGTAAAATGATGGCGAATGTCAGGAAACACTTCAGTATCAAGTTGCATCTGTCAGCGGAATAGGGGCTACACTGAAGTGTTTTCAGTAATGTGAGACCGCTTAGTCACACGTCGGAAGGTCAAATATACGTATGTATATGTATGTATATACACGTTTTTATAAGGTTACATGTATGTATGTATGTATGTATGTATGTATGTATGTATGTATGTATGTTTGTATATGTACGTATATACTTATATGTACACACATACACATATATATATATATATATACGCACCCCTCTCTCTTTATCTCTATCTTTTTTTGTATACCTCTGTATGTATGTATATGTGTGTGTGTGTGTGTGTTGGTATGCACGCATGTATGTATGTATGTATGTA
>NW_026349758.1:0-267 GCF_001194135.2 Octopus bimaculoides | reverse complement strand
AATAATTGGCACTGTAGAAAGCTAAGAGGAAAATAATTATATGATTCATACATACCTATATTATATAATACATGCACACACATATTTATATATACATACATACATGCATATATACATATATACACATATATATGCACATATAAGTATATATATATTCATATATATATGTGTATATATATTTATGTATATATATATACATATATGTATTTATTGTACTTATATATATGGTATGTATATATATATATATATATATATATATATATATAT
>NW_026349757.1:0-603 GCF_001194135.2 Octopus bimaculoides | reverse complement strand
AAAAGGAACGGGAACATAAACAAAGCACAAAAAAACGAACTTTTTTTTACAGACAACAGGATGAACACAGGAAAATATATATATTCATGCATATGCATCTATATATATATTATGTATATGTATATATATTATATGTATGCATGTGATGTGTACATGCATGCGTGTGGGTATGTATTTATGTTCATACATGTATGTATATGTGTATGCATATATTTTTATGTCCATCCTATGCCAGCATGGAAAGCGGACATTAAATGTGTATGGGTGTGTGTATATATAAAGTGTATATGTATAAAATATATATCCTTATATGTATGAAAGCACTGTTATTTGGACACGTAATAAACAGATTTATTACTATATATATATATGTATGTATGTATATATGTGTGTGTGCATAAATATATATGCGTGTGTGTGTGCTTATATATATGTATATACACACATTTATACATGCATACAACTGTATGTGAACATACATGCACACAAGATATATTTAATTCTACGCACATTGTACATTCATACACACGTGTATATTTAGTTACAGAGTAACACACACACACATATATATACACACACACACACATATATATATACACTCAC
>NW_026349756.1:0-895 GCF_001194135.2 Octopus bimaculoides | reverse complement strand
ATATATACATCAGCATCATGCTAATAATGATTATATAACACATGTATATTTATAGACATATATAACATATGTATATATGTATGTTTACAAACATACACATTTTGATGTGTGTATGTGTGTGTGTATATATGTGTCTGTGTGTGTATATATGTGTCTGTGTGTATATATATATATATATATATATATATATATGCATGATGTTTGTGTAGATATATTACTCCCATTGCAATAAATATTTGTTTCAATCTTGTTTGTGTCTTTTACTAAAAATGTGACCTTCTCAAATTACATCATTTTGATTTGTGCAGTGACTCACAGAATCAATCTATCATGCACACCAAGGAACCACAGTATCTAAGTGTGTGTGGGTTCAATCCCACTGCATGGCACCTTGGGCAAGTTTGTCTTCAAAACTATAGCCTCAGGCTGACCAAAGCCCTGTGAATGAACTCGGTTGAAGGAAACTTGAAGAAGCCTGCCGTGTGTGTATGTATTTTTGTCTCCCATCACCACTTGACAACTAGTGTCAGTGTGTTTACATTCCCATAACTTAGCAGTTCGGCAAAAGAGACTGATAGAATAAGAATAGAAATATAAGTACTGGTGTTGACTCATTCGACTAAAATTCTTCTTCAAGGCAATGCTCCAGCATGGTCACAGTCTAAAGACAGAAACAAGTAAAAGATACATATATAATTATTATAAGAATATTATTGACAGTGACTTCGAAGTTACAGACAACTAATATATATACATATATGCATATACATATATACATACACATATCCATTTATATATATATGTCAGTCCAATACAAATAAATATATACATATGTGTGTGCATGTGTATGTGTGTATACACAAATACATACATACATACATATATATATATATAT
>NW_026349755.1:1705-2517 GCF_001194135.2 Octopus bimaculoides | reverse complement strand
GAGCAAGACACTTTATTTCACGTTGCTCCAGTTCACTCATCTGTAGAATTGAATTGCGATGTCACTGGTGCCAAGCTATATCGGCCCCTTTGCCTTTCCCTTGAATAACATCAGTGGCGTGGAGACGGGAGGCCGGTATGCATGGGCAACTGCTGGCCTTCCATCAACAACCTTGCCTGGACTTGTGTCTCGGAGGGTAACTTTCTAGGTGCAATCCCATGGTCATTCATGACCGATGGGTGTCTTATATATACACACTCACACTCGTATATTCATGTGTATATGTATGCAAATAGATGTTTGTAAGATGTATATACCCGCGTATGTGTATGTATACCTTAATAATTCTTATTTTGTCTTTCCAAATATTGTATAACTTTTCACCTCCTCCCTTCCTTACACCTAAATGTATTTATTCTTCGCGCATCACATTTTTTGTTTCTTTGTAGCGCTTACCAAAAATTTTCTCATTCTTGTATCACTTCAAGCTCTTGTGTCTAATAATGGAAACATACTTCTTCTTCTTCTTCTTCTTCTTCGTATTATTATTATTATTATTATTATTATTATTATTATTATTATTATTGAGTGAGAGAGCAGTGCATGCCATTAAAGTGACACTGGGATAAAATATACGAAGCCCAGTATACCCATCATGACTACCCGTCTGGTAAGGGTACACCAGGCACATGCATCACAACCATATGTACGCGACATGGTGATCTCATATCAAGATAAACAGCGCATGACCTCGCAGGTGGGGCCCAGTTAGAATTTTCTTTAGGTCGAGTAGCCCATCCCGCTCAAAAGGT
>NW_026349755.1:0-380 GCF_001194135.2 Octopus bimaculoides | reverse complement strand
TATATATATATATATATATGTATATATACACAGGCATATATCTATATATACATATACATATACACACACACATATATATATGTATACATGCGTGTGTTTATGTATGCATATATATATATATATATATATATATATAAATTTAAATGTTACCGTTTATAAATGGAAGGGGAAAGGAGCACTCAATACACAATTTACATGTTTACAGTGTTTATTTACACTGAATTCCATCTATCCTGAATTGTGTGAGTTTCATTCCACTGCCATCTTTTAGACTGCACACACACACACACGCGCGCGCGCGCGCGCGAACATATACACACACATATACACACACGTACACATACACACATGTGTGTATGTATGTACATACATTGACACAC
>NW_026349754.1:0-230 GCF_001194135.2 Octopus bimaculoides | reverse complement strand
TATATATATGTATATATATACGCACACACACATACATGTATAGACATGTGACTACATGGATATGCTTGTTTACATAATTACATATGTGTACGTGTAAGTGTAAATGTAATATTATAATTGTACCAACCTAGATTTCTACATATGCACGCGTATACGCACACACACATACATATATATAATGGGGAGAGAGAGAGAGGGAGAGAGAGAGAGGGAGAGAGAGAGAGAGAGAG
>NW_026349753.1:0-402 GCF_001194135.2 Octopus bimaculoides | reverse complement strand
ATATATATATATATAAACACTTCAACTTGTGTTGAGATTGATGCTACTTTTCACAGTTTCAGTAACGTTTGTCGCTAGAAACTTAACTGATTTCTAAATCATTTGCCCAAAAATATATCTATATATTCTAATGACAGCAGACATTAAGCAATGAAGATAACAAGACGTTGTACAGAATAAATGAAACGCTGCAGCGTTAGGCTTCTCTAAAACAAGACATTTTGAACAGTTTGAATGATTTATAACCGCCTTCTCTTTATGTTTGCAACATTTCGGTATATCTCCTACTTTGTAATAGTTACACTCTCATACATAAAAGCGTACACTTATGTGTATAATCATCTGTTCTCTTACTCTCCCTTCTTTTTCTCTCTTCCCCCCCCCCACTACTCCTCTTTTGTT
>NW_026349752.1:196-362 GCF_001194135.2 Octopus bimaculoides | reverse complement strand
AAACCATCAGGGCCAGCAGTTGAGTTTGTATCCACTTCATGTATAGCTAGACGTACATCTTCTTCGCTAATGTTGATGTATTCCATCGTAACTGCCTCACTGGTTATAGGGGAGGTAGCAAAGACATCCACTGGTTTGTTCACTTGTCTGTGCTCCAATGGAGTGG
>NW_026349752.1:0-186 GCF_001194135.2 Octopus bimaculoides | reverse complement strand
GAGGTAGCAAAGACATCCACTGGTTTGTTCACTTGTCTGTGCTCCAATGGAGTGGTGAAGACACTTTTGAATTGCTTATTCAGTACCTCACTGATCCTAGTTGGACTGTCTGTAAGTGAGCCATCCTTTTCGAAGTGGGGTCCAATCTTGCAGCGTACTGAGGCTGTTTCTTTTGCGTAATGAAAG
>NW_026349751.1:0-566 GCF_001194135.2 Octopus bimaculoides | reverse complement strand
GTAGAATTACATCATTTAGTTCTTCAGCTAATTTATTGTTGTGAGAATATATGACAACAGTTTCATAAAAGTGCTTGTGTAAAGTAGGTGATGTTCCACAATGAAAGAATTGCACTTCTGCTATAAATTAAAATTGCACCTGTACCATAAATGTTTTTGACAAGATATTCTCTACAGCCTCAGATTATAACTAATTATGTTACATTTTGTATGAGTTATATATAGAGTGATAATCTTCTTGAACAATATCGTTATCATCATCATCACCATCATCGTCAATTAGTATTCATTTTCCATGCTAGCCTGGGTTGGACAGTTTGACAGGCGCTGGCAAGTTAAAGGACTGCACCAAGTTCTACTGTTTGTTTTGGTATGGCTTCTATGACTGGATATCATTGAATATTTTGAGGAGAGGATGTGATAGCATTCCAGATAGAGAAGAGAGGCAAGGAAAAGAAAAGAAAACTTCTCAGGCTGATGAGAGGCAATTAGGTTGGAATCATATATTCCCTCACCTGAGAGTAAACAATGTCTTCTTAAAAACAAGAATAAAAATAACGTGTGTG
>NW_026349750.1:0-278 GCF_001194135.2 Octopus bimaculoides | reverse complement strand
GCTCAATAAACACTCACAACGCCCGGTCTGGGAATCGGAACCGCGAGTCCGCTGCCCTAACCACTGGACCATTGCGCCACCATCTATCTATCTATCTATCTATCTATCTATCTATCTATCTATCTATCTATCTGTCTATCTGTCTATCTATCTATCTATCTATCTATCTATCTATCTATCTATCTATCTATCTATCTATCTCTTCTCATGAACGTGCTGTCACATCGACTGCGAAGGTAAACGTTTATTTGACCTTTTATTGTCCACATTTTGTTGGA
>NW_026349749.1:1854-2130 GCF_001194135.2 Octopus bimaculoides | reverse complement strand
GACGGCCAGGCGGTAGTAGATGACGGACGCGATGTACGTGTTCGCCACCTTCGGCCGACCTTTCAGGGAAAGCTTCCTCTCGGCCCATTGCCGGGCTAGATTGGCCACCCTTCTCGTTATCTCGTCCCAGTTCTTCTCCGTTTGGAGGTCTGGACCAAACCACACCCCGAGCAACTCAACCGGACCGTCAGTCCAACGTCCCACGACGGAGGCGCTACTTGACGGCATGGGCTTGCTTCTCCAGGTGCCGAGCCGCAAGCCCACTGACTTATCCCG
>NW_026349749.1:0-476 GCF_001194135.2 Octopus bimaculoides | reverse complement strand
GACCATCCAAACCCGGAGATTTGTCCCTCGAGCATCCCGCCATCGCGTCCCTCACTTCCGCCGCCGTGGTGGCACCTTCGCAGCACTCCGCCTCTCTTGCCGAGAGTAGTGGGAGGCTGTGCAGGTAGGCACTGAAGTCCACCCTGCGTTCTCGCTCGCCACTCGTCCCAAACAGTCGAGCAAAGTGCCGCTGAAAGGCCTCACACATTTTGCTTGGCTCGAGCAGTTCGCGCCCCTGTTCGTCTACCAGAGACCGAATGGTGGCTTTGTTGCCCTGTTACGCCTCCGCCACCCGGGCCTCTCACGCGGCTCCAACACCTTCGTTTCTTACAGCACGCATCCTAGCCCTGACAACGCACCCTTCGTGTTTAGCGTTGAAGTGTTGGTCTATGGCCAACCTCGCCGCCAAAACGTCGGATGCGATAGCACTTCTAATTGCCTCTTCTAGCTTCTTAACTAGCTCACCCTCTACTCTG
>NW_026349748.1:0-431 GCF_001194135.2 Octopus bimaculoides | reverse complement strand
ACTAATTACATTTCGAATGCTATATACAAATGATGTCATTCCACAAACACTTCAGACTAATTCAATAAGCCAACAAATACATACATTGACACAGAAGTAGATATATTAAGCAATAAATAAATAGGTATACACCATTACATGTAAACACAGTAAAACTTGGAAGATGCCGCAAAGTTTACAATGCTTTCCTTGTGTTAACTTGCGTTGCCTCGATGTGGTTCTTGATGCACAAACCGTCTACATGTAGAAGGGAGACGATATAGGACCAGCTGTCAACTTAAAATAGTAATGGAAATTATATATTTATGAGTTGATATTCCTGTAGCATCTTGCCAAACATTCCATACTGTAGTAACACTAGGTCGTTACTTCATATCAGTATGTCAGATGGCAGCCTTCCAGGTCGAAGCTCGTTGATTTCCATATATATA
>NW_026349747.1:0-420 GCF_001194135.2 Octopus bimaculoides | reverse complement strand
GTCGGTACGCACATACCTGTACGTATATATGCATATACTCATTTACTATTCGTAAGTAGTTTTCGTAAACTTATATTTTCCGACGCTATTCTATCTCTTTCTCTTCCTCTATCATTTTCTCCCCTCTTGTTCTTCCTCTTTACTACTCTCGCTTTACACCTCTCGTTCTTCCTCTGTTACTTCTACGTATCTCTTTTTCCCCCTCGTACTTCCTCTCGTTGCTCACCTATTCTTCTACTTCCTCCCTTTGTTTCTCCCTCTACCACTCTCTCTCTTCCCCTTACACCGGCATGGTCACATGCTTCCGGTCAATAATCCTTTTCTTCCTTGGCTATCGCCGAGCAAACACGCGAAATACTTCGTCCCTTTGAAGTTCGTGCCTCACAGCGTTCATACACACATAATTTTTCGCGTCTGGCC
>NW_026349746.1:0-354 GCF_001194135.2 Octopus bimaculoides | reverse complement strand
TATCTATCTATCTATCTATCTATCTATCCATCTACGTATCTATCTATCTACCTGTCTATCTGTCTATGTATCTCTCAATCTATGAACCTATCTATATATCCGATGATGTCGTAAATAGTCAAAACTTCGAAGTCACTATCAACAATATAATTGCTTAGGAATAATAGCTTTGCACGCTAATAACATATAGCGTAACTCATCTGATTGGTGATGTAAACTCGTAACTGAGCATAAACACAAAACATTAACATTATATATATATGCATAGATATATAGAAATATATATGTGTGTTTATCTCTGTGGGTATGTATGTATGTTTGTCTATACACATATACACATACACACACACACAC
>NW_026349745.1:0-310 GCF_001194135.2 Octopus bimaculoides | reverse complement strand
ATGTATGTATGCATGTATGTATGTATGTATGTATTTAATTTTCACCTCTGTCAATTTGTATTCAATCTTTTATATATAACCATGTGTGTGTGTATATATTTGTGAGTATGTATACATGAATGTGCGTGTAGTTTTGTTACACCCCTACCAACAAGAAAATCAAGTCCCAAATCAGAGTTACTGTTTTATATGAAAACTCTGATCACAAGTAGAAACGGTCAGGATATGATCTCTTAATATTTAATGATGTGTAAACATCTAATCATTAAAGTGGAAACAAATTATCAGAAAAAATTATTCTTATTCATTT
>NW_026349744.1:0-357 GCF_001194135.2 Octopus bimaculoides | reverse complement strand
TATATATATATATATATATATTTGAACATATAGTAAATGTATGTGTATATGTATACAGGTGGACTTTCATACACATATAATATATAATATATGATTATTTTATGTGTACAAGTAGATTGAGTCTGTCTGTCTATCTCTCTATGTATGTATGTATGTATGTATGTATGTATGTATGTATGTGTACACACACTCACACGGAAAGCGCGCACGCGCACACACGCACATATGCGTGAAAACATACAAGTTTTACTTAAATTCTCTATTTACCTGTATATGAATGAATTTAACTGTTTGTTCAACTGCTTTTCTCTTATAAGTGCACGCACACACACAAGCACATGTACATATATATGCATA
>NW_026349743.1:0-222 GCF_001194135.2 Octopus bimaculoides | reverse complement strand
TATGTATGTATGTATGTATGTATGTATGTGGGTGTATGTGTATGCGTGTGTATGCTATTTGCGTATGTATGTATTTATATATACAGAACCTCAGTCTGTCTCTACTGCCCAGCTCCACTGCGGTATTTGAGAAGCAGCTAGGATACGACGACCTTGACACCAGCTGAACACTAATATGCATACATATACACTATAAACATGTACATATATATATATATATAT
>NW_026349742.1:0-340 GCF_001194135.2 Octopus bimaculoides | reverse complement strand
GCAACGATCTCGCTCAAATGACTTTTGGCACAAGTGCCAGGAAGGCGACGCTGCTCTTAGCGTTCCACTGGTACAGGTGCCATCATAATTTCACTTTCGCTTGCCCCAACAGGTCTTCACAAGCTGAGTTTAGTGTCCAATGAAGGAGATGTTGGCACGGGGGCCAGTCGTCGAATTTATTTCGATTTTGATTTCACTTGCCTCAACAGGTCTTCGCAAGCGGAGTTTAGTGTCCAATGAAGGAAAGGTACGCATAAGTGGGCTGCCTACATCCCTGACAGAGGCCTTGAATTTTGGTCTCACTTGGCTTGCTGGGTCTTCTCATGCACAGCATATTTCC
>NW_026349741.1:0-300 GCF_001194135.2 Octopus bimaculoides | reverse complement strand
ATATCTTTATATATATAATATCAATTTACGGGAGATGGATTTGGTATTAAATCTTTATTGGGTAAAACATATGTTTCGACCCATCAATCTGGGTCTCATCAGGCACATCAATAAAGATGTGTATCACTACAGATTTTTAATGTCGGCTGACTTGTTATATGTCCATTAGCCGACATTAAAAATTTGTGGTGAGACATCTTTATTGAAGTACTTGACGAGACCCAGACTGATGGGCCGGCTGAAATAGGTCCAACAGAAGTCTACCACGACTGCGAATGACAACAGGCTGCTTAAACTGTG
>NW_026349740.1:0-217 GCF_001194135.2 Octopus bimaculoides | reverse complement strand
ATTCATTCATATATATATCGAGAGAGAAAGTGAAATCGTGATGGCACCTGTGCCCAGCATCGCCTTTCTGGCACTGGTGCCCATGTGTAAGGACTTTCGAGCGAGATCATTGCCAGTGCCGCCAAACTGGCTCTTGTGCGGGTGGCACGTAAAATACACCATTTTGACCGTTGCCAGTACCGCCTGACTGACCTTCGTGCTGGTGGCACGTAAAAGC
>NW_026349739.1:0-204 GCF_001194135.2 Octopus bimaculoides | reverse complement strand
ACCGGTTAAATATGTACTAATTTTATCTTCATTATTATTTTAAACTTAAGATTCGTTCAAATTGTAATTAAAACAATGCTAATTTAAAATAATGATAATTTATGTAAGCTGGTTTTTTGTATATAATATACATGTTAGCATATATTATAATGGCTGAAGGGATGATTATTGAATGTTTATTATTTTGATATTTTGATATTTTTA
>NW_026349737.1:0-548 GCF_001194135.2 Octopus bimaculoides | reverse complement strand
GTGTTCAAATCCTGCTGAGGTCAACTATGCTTTGCATTCTTCTGAGGTCAGTAAAATAAAGTACCTGGAGATGACAGTATATAATAAAACACCTCTCCTCAAGATTGCTGGTCTTATGCCTAAATTAGAAACCATTATTAGTATCAATATCTTTTGCAATATTTTTGTTATGAATTCCAGTATACGGTTCTGTTAAAGGTTACCTTTACTAATACCTAGGGTTAAACAACAACAACTACCATCGATCATCACATCTTTATTTTCAATTTTTGTTACATCTTTCTACTTGCCTTCTCTGATCTCCTCTCCTTGCAGTACTCTCCTTCCCTTTCATCATCATAATCATCACCAACACAGCCACCAGAACCATCACCAACTATATCACATCCTCTTTATAATCCTTTTCTTTTTGGCCCTACTCAACATAATCATCACTTACAATACTGCCACCACAACCATCATTACCACCACAATTACCAACTTGTGATCTATCGACACATGACCCATCTACTTATGACCCATCTACTTATGACCCATCTACTTATGAC
>NW_026349736.1:141-297 GCF_001194135.2 Octopus bimaculoides | reverse complement strand
AGCAGCAACAACGTTAATCATAGCAACAAGTACCTTATCAACAATGACAACAATATTAACAGCAACAGCAAGAAGAAGAAGAAGAACGACAATAATAATATCAACAACGACGGCGACGACGACGACGACGATGATGATGATGATGATGATGATGAT
>NW_026349736.1:0-122 GCF_001194135.2 Octopus bimaculoides | reverse complement strand
TAATAATAATAATAATAATAATAATAATAATAATAATAATGAAGATTATGATGATAATAATTATAATGATAGTAATAATAATAATGATAATGATGATAATAATAATGATAATAATAATAATA
>NW_026349735.1:0-837 GCF_001194135.2 Octopus bimaculoides | reverse complement strand
GGAGAGAGTAGAGCTTCAAGGCTTTAAGGCGGTCCCAGTAATCAAAATCAGTCATGTCTTCAGTTCGTTTAGTGAGTGCCCTCTGGGGTGATTCAATCCTCGAGATGTTTTGTTTTGCATGGGGAGACCACAAGGGGCAGCAGTATTCGAGGTGTGGCTGTACAAAGGAGGAGAAAAGTGGAATGATGACACCTTGTTCTCTGAATCGGAAGGTTCCTAAGATCCAGGAGCCCATCCTACGAGCTATATTGACCTTATTGTTGATGTGGGCACTCCAACTGAGATTGCTGTCAACAATTACACCCAGAATCTCTGATGTTATTAGATGCCGTGAGCGGTTCCCCTGAAGGAAGAGAATATGGCTGCTTTTGTATAGACTTTCTTCCAAAATGCATCAGCCCAAATTTTCATTCGTTCAGTTTCATTTTGTTTTTGTCTGCCCATTGACATATAGATCAGACTGGAGTTGGGTTCGGTCTTCTTCTTCATTGATGATTTGCTGGAGCTTAGTGTCAGCAAATATTTTCACTTTGCAGTGATTTACGACGCTGGAAAGTTCATTTATATAAATTATAAAGAGGAGCAGGCCCAAGACAGTCCCCTGAGGGATACCACTGGTGACTTTTGCTGGGATTGAGTGGACTCCATCGACCACAACCTCTTGTGTTCTATTCTCCAGGAAATACTTAATCCAGTGTAGAAGTTTTCCACGGATTCTAACATTTGCCAATTTTTGTAAGATATTATGGTCAACCCTGTCAAACGCTTTACTTAAGTCAAGATAAAAGACATCAGCGTTCGAACCTGTTCCCAAGGCTTTAAGTATATCTTCAATGT
>NW_026349734.1:0-407 GCF_001194135.2 Octopus bimaculoides | reverse complement strand
AAACGCAGCATTCCTGGTCTCTACGTCTTGTGTTCGTTCATGCGGAACGATTTGTTGGTCAGTCTCCTTGCCTGCTATTAGAGGCAAATCGACCACGTCGAAGGCCTAGCCATATTTCTTTTACGAAATATGGCAAATAAGCCGGAGAAAAATCAAAACTTTTGGAAATAAACTCCAGAAGGAGCCACTTCCTATTACAAAAACCCAATAGGGTCGAAGTGTATAGACTTATACACCTCTTCCACAAAAAATATTTTAAAACTGCAAAATTTTTGACATATAAAAGGCCAACTTACTTGCGAGCCGATGCGACTAGCATCCGTCCAGATCAGGTAGATAGATACTTAGATAGATTGATTGAGTGTTAGATAGATAGATAGATAGATAGATAGATAGATAGATAGATA
>NW_026349733.1:0-616 GCF_001194135.2 Octopus bimaculoides | reverse complement strand
CATCATCATCATCATTGTAGTCATCGTCGTCGTCGTCATGGCTATCATCATCATCATCATCATCATCACCATCACCATCACCATCGTCATCATCTCCACCACCACTACTGCCATCATCATCATCATCATCATCACCACCACCACCACCGCCGCCATCATCATCATCACCATCACCATCACCATTACCATCATCATCGTAATCGTCGTTGTCGTGATCATCATCATTATCATCACCAGCACCAGCACCACCACCACCACCACCACCATCATCATCATGACGACGACGACGACGATGACTACCACCACCACCACCACTATCATAACCATCGTTAAATTCATGAAGTCTAACGCAACAATATTTTTGTTAATGATCTAACTGATGACACCTAATGAAAGGAAGATGTCTGAAGTATAAACAACAACAACAATAGAAAAAAAAACAAAAAAAAAAGCCCAGAACAAACAAATCTAATACATTTATGAAATAATACAGCCTTTAGGTTATTGAATCTTTTACGTTATTAATATTATTACATTTCTATGTTTATTTTTTACAATCATGTTTGACATATTTGACATTTACAAAGATGGCGGAGACTGAGAAAAGAAAAAAAAA
>NW_026349732.1:1407-2023 GCF_001194135.2 Octopus bimaculoides | reverse complement strand
TATTGGTAAACTTTTTCCTATACTGCTGATGAAAATTAGCGTGATGCCTGACTGTCTCCAAACATTTAGGATTATTATTCATACTATGCATAGCCAAGAGGTCTTAACTATAACTACTTTCAAACTTGACTTATTGAAATTATTTTTAGCAGAGTACGAATCACTATATTTAGAGTTGTCAATATTGAATAGTTTCCGAACAGCACTATTAAAGTAGTTTGAATTTTTATTGAAAAGGTCTTCATTAAACAATAACTTAAAAATTCTGGAGGGAACATTAGTAACTATAAAATTGATCACCACCTTTAGATGATTAGAATATCTGTTCACGTATTTGAGGTTTTCGTCCGGTCTGTATAAACTCGTATTAAATTCGAGCGCAAGATCAAGACAATTGACCATTTTACGTTCCTTCTCAATGGCTGTGGATAAACCAATATTTAAAGTAAAATTCCTGGGTCTTTTGCCAATTCTTTTAATTTCCACATTGCTACAGTTCCGGAAAAGGAATAGTGCTCGTCCCTATATAGACCGTCTGCAATATCCAGAAAATAGTTTTTTAATCTACTCAAAATATAAATACCTGTGAAGTCCCTAACCAGCACCGAAACGCTTC
>NW_026349732.1:0-426 GCF_001194135.2 Octopus bimaculoides | reverse complement strand
ACACACACACACACACACACACACACACACACACACACACACACACATTCAAATTTTGTGCTCGAAGCAGCTCGTTAATAGAAATATTATGAATATCATATATTTAATGTATATGTGTTATTAAAGGTTCAAAAGTTGCAGTATTTCGTCTAATAACCCTAAAAAATGAACGAGAGCGACGGTGCCGATATTTCGCCGTTATTTTCGGACATCAGTTTCATATACTCATCTACTAGACGCGTTTCTAGGTCATTAGCCTTCCTTTGTTGAAGATACCGAAAGAAGGTAAGACAGGAGAGATAATGAAGCCGTGCTGGCGTTACTACTGCTATATTCGTTCTGACCATGTGGTCTGCGAGCACAGGTCATCCACTGGTATTGATGGTTCTAAGATAAAATTACAGCTTTATAATCTACTCAAAGTTA
>NW_026349731.1:0-305 GCF_001194135.2 Octopus bimaculoides | reverse complement strand
TATATATATATATATACGCTCGTCCCGTGTGTTTTCTAACGTGAACGTTTACATGCTCGATGTATAACGAATATATTAGTAACGCCATGTGTTCCTTTAAAATATTATGAAGGTGACTGGTGCAATGATCACATATTGTTTTAGTGAAACTCCCTGTTAGGGGTCTCGCTGGTTACACAGAACATAAATAAATAATTGAACCCTAGAGTGTATATAATGGAAATGACTTCATAATATACTCTGCAGGCTTTCTATTTGTGCATGTGTGTGTATATATATGTGTGTGTGTGTGTGTGTGTATGTGT
>NW_026349729.1:329-493 GCF_001194135.2 Octopus bimaculoides | reverse complement strand
TAATAATAATAATAATAATAATAATAATGATAATAATAATAATAATGCTGTTATTACTACTACTATAATCATCGTTTTCAACGATTACGTTTCTTTTTAAATTAACTTCTTTATATTTAACATTACTTTAAAAGCGAATATACGCTAATCGTCAGGCACATATG
>NW_026349729.1:0-110 GCF_001194135.2 Octopus bimaculoides | reverse complement strand
GTGTGTGTGTGTAGATATAAACATACATATATATATGTCTATATGTTTATATATATATATATGCATACATACATACATACATGCATGCATGCATGCATACATACATACAT
>NW_026349728.1:0-313 GCF_001194135.2 Octopus bimaculoides | reverse complement strand
TATATATATATATATATACATACACAGACACATATTTATATATGTAGGTATGCGTTCCCTGCAGTGTGGATGAATATAACTAGTTCTATACATTAACACTTCGGTATCTTTGAGAGTGTACGTTTGCACATCGTAACGAGTGAGTGTGTGTTAGTTAATTATCATATTGGTTATATGTTTGTATGTTGTATGTCTGAAGTCATGATTACACATAAATCGCTATACATACGTCCATTAGAATTTCTCTGTACCGGTGTAGGAACATATATATGTATGTATATATGTATATATACATATATATATATATATGTAT
>NW_026349727.1:262-399 GCF_001194135.2 Octopus bimaculoides | reverse complement strand
GTAGGACCATTGCGGTAGGACTAAATGGACATTTGAGACAATATGACGACCAGAAACAGTCTTCCATACTCTACCAACATGCCAAGGACCAACATGAAGGCAACCTGGGTCGACTTGACATCCGCATTTTATCCCAG
>NW_026349727.1:0-161 GCF_001194135.2 Octopus bimaculoides | reverse complement strand
CCAGTTCTAAACAGGAAATATACGTAGTAGGTAATCATACCTACATGCCCGCAGTTTATATTTCTATACAGGTAGAATAGTTAGTGGGCTGTTATGTGGATGAAGGTATGTGTGTGTGTATATGCATACGTATATGTATATGCATATGTATGTAGGTAGAT
>NW_026349726.1:0-877 GCF_001194135.2 Octopus bimaculoides | reverse complement strand
ATATATATGTATGTATGTGTGTGTGTATATGTTTGTGTGTCTGTGTTTGCACTCTCACCATCGCTTGACAACTTTTGTTGGTGTGTTTACGTCCCCATAATTTAGCGCTTTAGCAAAAGAGACCGAGAGAATAAGTACTAGGGTTACAAAGAATATGCACGAGGGATTTCTTTCAGCTTCCCTTAACCAAATCCGCTCAGGAAGTTTTTATCAACATTAGGCCATAGTAGAAGAGATTTGTCCAAGACCGCACGCTGTAGGATGAATCCAGAACCATATGGTTGGGAAGCGGATTTCTTACCACAGCCACGTCTATCCTTATATATATATATACATATATATACATTTGCAATCAAGATATATCTAGCTTTATACAAGCATATATACCTACATATACGCACATACATATATACTTACATATATACACATATAGGTATATACATACATAAATACATTTATAACGTGACTGCATATACACGCGCTTGTATATACAATGCGCATAGGTGTGTGTGTAGAAACATATATGTATAGTCATGTCCAAATTATAGATTATATCTGTGTTCATAGCTACACATACATATACACATTCACACATATACATGCTACAAATACATACACAATATACATGTGCCTATGCATGTATTTTGCATATGTAACGAATAAATATGTGACAGAAATATTCCAATGCGTGTGTATATGTATATGTATATATATATGTGTGTGTGTGTGTATATATGTATGGATGCATGTATGTATGTACGTATGTATGTGTGTAGGCATACACATTCGCCATGCTTGACAGCTAAAATGTGAAAATTGTTTTCGTACTGTTTATTTTCTCTTATTCCTTTCTGTTGAAGAGCGTAGGTTCGAAACA
>NW_026349725.1:0-279 GCF_001194135.2 Octopus bimaculoides | reverse complement strand
TGTTTAATATCTACTGCTTTGTGTCAATTCTGAGAAGCAAAGTTAGGCGATCAAAAATATGGCTGTACGTTATAACTTTGAACGTAACTGACACCATCGCTATGTACGGCTACAGTATCATAATCATATGCCATTTGCATGTGATCACCATTCTGAATGATATAAAACCCTTATGTAGATTAGTGTTTCTACTAACAGCGTCTTGCGGATTTGTTTCAACTTGGGTTTCAGCAACTATCGGTATTGAACGGACGTTATGCATTTTCTTTCCCATCATAC
>NW_026349724.1:0-367 GCF_001194135.2 Octopus bimaculoides | reverse complement strand
AGACAACTACAATAATATATACAGAATCAACTGTTAACATTTATGTATATGTTTGAACTACATTTGAGTATGCATGTGTGTGTGTATGTATGTGTGTGCAAGCACACACACACACATACACACATTTTGTTACATGTGTGGGTGTACCTATCTAGGTTTAAACTCTTACACTTTTATAACTTTTGTAAAAATATGACCTGACTGAAGAACAAATTGGTTTAAAATATAATGTAGATAAGCACACAATGGATGAGGGTAATAGTTCAAGCAATATTTATCACAATCTAGATTTTCTATTGCGTATATAATCTTCATATGTGATGTGAGTTCAGTTGTCACCTATTTTTATGCCTTTCATTTTAGTATT
>NW_026349723.1:0-456 GCF_001194135.2 Octopus bimaculoides | reverse complement strand
TTTGTTCGTTCTTTGTTCATTCCTTCGTTCGATCGTTCGTTCAAACAAACCTACGTACGAATGAACGTACATACGTACGAACGAACGAAAGTACGATCGTACGTACGAACGAACAAAGGAACGAGTGAAACGAAAGAACGAACGAATGTACGTACGTAAATACGTACGTGCGAACGAACATACCTACGTACGAACAAACGAACGAAAGCATGTACATACATCCGTGCGTACGAACGAATGAACGAGCGATGGTACATACGTACGAACGAATGGACGAAACGAAGGAACAAATGAACGTACGTATGTCCGTACGTACATACGTACGAATAAACGACCAAAGGAACTGACGAACTAAAGAACGAACGTAAGAACGAACGATCGAACGAACAAACGTACGAACGACCGAACAAACGAATAAACATACGTACGAACGATCGAAAGAAAGAACGAGCGAAC
>NW_026349722.1:0-232 GCF_001194135.2 Octopus bimaculoides | reverse complement strand
TACTACTACTACTACTACTACTACTACTACTACTACTACTGTTACTGCTATTGCTGCTGCTGCTGATAATGATTATGATGATGATGATGACGACGACGACGACGAAGATTATGATGATGGTTATGATGGTGATGGATCGGTGGTGGTGAAGATAACGATGATGATTTTTATAAGAATAATAATCTTTATAGTAGTAGTAGTAGTAGTAGTAGTAGTAGTAGTAGTAGTAGTA
>NW_026349721.1:0-662 GCF_001194135.2 Octopus bimaculoides | reverse complement strand
TATATACACACACATATACACACACAGAAAACTATGTACATGTACACATCGCATATACTCATTCCCTACGTTATACATTCACAGACACACATATACACACATGCTCACACACTCACAGAATTAAGCACATATTCACACATACACACTTAAAACTATAAACACGCTCTTATACACACTCCTGGAACTATGTACATACACACATCACATATATATACGCACACACATACACACACACAAATCCACACATTATACACGCACACACATACACACACACAAACCCATGCACACATGTATATACACATGCACACACACAATCATATACATGTATACACGTGTACTTACATATATACACATACTCTTAAAATTATACACACATATATACGTGCATCACATATATATTCACTCCGTATATTACATACATGCATACACACACACACACTCTCTCTCTCTCAGAATTATATACATACACACACATGCACACTCGTGCATACACACATACACTGAAAATGATATGCACACATATATACATTCATATACACACTTGCAAAACTATACATACACATGCATCACACACACTCATACACACACACACATATATCCACTTCCTATATTATATACACACTCAGACACACACATATGCACGTACTCACACTTTCAAAATT
>NW_026349720.1:4376-4503 GCF_001194135.2 Octopus bimaculoides | reverse complement strand
AGCACTCCACAGACACGTGTACCCTTAACGTAGTTCTCAGGGAGACTCAGTGTGACACAGAATGTGACAAGGCTGTCCCCTTTGAAATACAGGTACTACTACTCATTTTTGCCAGCTGAGTGGACTG
>NW_026349720.1:4264-4366 GCF_001194135.2 Octopus bimaculoides | reverse complement strand
GCAACGTGAAATAAAGTGTCTTGCTCAAGGACACAACACGTCGCCGGGAAACGAACTCACGACCTTACGATCGTGAGTCGAATGCCCTAACCACTAAGCCAC
>NW_026349720.1:3941-4254 GCF_001194135.2 Octopus bimaculoides | reverse complement strand
GTGAGTCGAATGCCCTAACCACTAAGCCACGCGCCTTCACACACACACATACATACATACACACATACGTACATACATA
This sequence comes from Octopus bimaculoides, assembly GCF_001194135.2. NCBI lineage: Eukaryota > Metazoa > Mollusca > Cephalopoda > Octopoda > Octopodidae > Octopus > Octopus bimaculoides. Next base: position 4,175 of record NW_026349720.1, on the reverse strand, counting down.
CGTACATATGCTGAACTATTGAGAAATCTGTAGTTACTCTATATACACATATATATATATGCACACACATATATATGCAGAGAGAGATTTATATATATACAGAGAGAGAGACATACGTATATACAAACATATGTACTTATATCCTTATATACATACACAATCTGTTCACACACACATACACACGCACACACACACATATACACACACACACACACATATATATACACACACACA
>NW_026349720.1:0-195 GCF_001194135.2 Octopus bimaculoides | reverse complement strand
TAATAATAATAATAATAATAATAATAATGATGATGATGATAATAATAAGGATAAATGTTATAATATTTCTCATTTTTACAATATGCTACTTGGTTGTTTTCATATTTATATACAAACATATAGATATGTGTATGTATGTAATCGTATCGATGTGTGTGTGCACATATACTCATATATACATGGGTATATATATAT
>NW_026349719.1:0-241 GCF_001194135.2 Octopus bimaculoides | reverse complement strand
TATATATATATATATATATATATATATATGTATATAATGTTAAGGAGGGTATTGGATTTAACCAAACCCGAAGATACAGGTAACACCGAGTAAGTGCTGTATACCGGCTAGTTGTGCCCCAATCGTTGTATAAACACGATTGGGGATTATAAGTTGTGTATTAGGGTGTGTATGTATAGAGAAAAGGATACAGAGAACAATGGTAAAGTTAGAAATATATATTTCTAACTTTACCATTGTT
>NW_026349718.1:0-345 GCF_001194135.2 Octopus bimaculoides | reverse complement strand
TTATACAGCACAACAAATTAGTGCACTAATAGAGTATCAGGATTATAAAGTCAAGAAAGTGAGAACAAATTTCAAAGGTCAGTGTTCTTAATCACTCAATATATTTCAAAGCATCAGAATACTTCACAGCATACATAGGTGCACTCATATATATATGATATAATATAAAAATATATAGATTTATAGATATATAGATACATAAATGTACTTGCGAGTTTGTATGCCTATGGTAAAATCAATGAGGCTATTAAAATATGTAAAGCGGTAATCCAAATAGATGAAATGGTGGTATAAAATGTAGATAGATAACTTTCTTTTATTAGCCACACAGGGCTGCACACAGAG
>NW_026349717.1:315-672 GCF_001194135.2 Octopus bimaculoides | reverse complement strand
GCTGCTGCTGCTACTACTACTACTACTACTACTACTACTACTGCTGCTACCACTACTGCTGCTGATATTATTATTATTATAAGTAGTAGGAGTAGTAGTTGTCGTAGCAGTAGTAGTAGTAGTAGTAGTAGCTACAGCAGCATCAGTGGTTATATCATTTTACTATACATCAATAATCTACATTCTCACAAACACACACGCATATCTATATATCTATATGCATACACCATTAACATACGTATTTGTACATATACATACATACATATAAATAATCGTAAATATAAATCTATATATATATACACGTATGCTCTCTCTCTCTCTCTCTCTCTCTCTCTCTTTATATATATATATGTATGT
>NW_026349717.1:0-305 GCF_001194135.2 Octopus bimaculoides | reverse complement strand
TCTCTCTCTCTCTCTCTTTATATATATATATGTATGTATGTATGTATGTACATATATACCTACCTATATACATATATATAAAGAGAGAGAGAGAGAGAGAGAGCATGCGTATATATATATATATATGTTATACGTAGTTATATATGACTTTGATATTATGTATACATATTATACATATATATATATTCATATCTATCCATCTTCATATTCATATATATATATATACATATATGTATGTATATATGTATATATATAATATGTATATATGTATATATGTATATATGTATATATGTATATATGTTTAT
>NW_026349716.1:0-1863 GCF_001194135.2 Octopus bimaculoides | reverse complement strand
GTGTGTGTGTGTGTGTGTGTGTGTGTGTGTGTGTGTGTGTGTCTAAACTGAAGTTCATTTGAAATAGGGCTTAATAAATTTGGCTCTACTCTCTGTACTGAGTCACCCCATCAGTAAATATAGTGGTATTATTAATAATAGCTTTAATGCACACGAGCGCGCGCATTTATATATAATATATATAAATCATATATATATTATTTTCCTTTCACTCTCTGACTGTGTGCGTATTAAGCGCAGTATAGTTTACAAGCCAGAGACAAATTATAAACTGCGTGGGCAATGTTGCGCTACTGACTAACATCCTGAATGGTTGAAGCGGATGCGTTTGTGTAAGAATACCTTGCATTCAGATAGCTACGACCATTTACATTCACAGTTTAAATAATATGTTAATCAAATTAACGTCGATGTATATATTACGTGTAAGATAGTTAGGTTGACGAAATATCTACTATTCTCTGCATTTTGTGTTTGTTAAAATATATTATATTTAATCTCTATTGCCATTGGGTTTCTGTTCAATTCCCATCTAAATGGAATCTTATAATTTTATTCTACACCCAAAACTACGTAGCAGATTTTATTATTTGCTGACAGAATTGTAATTTATTTTTTTTATTAGCTGACAGATTTCTAAGCGCGTTGGACAAAATGCTTAGCAGGTTTTTTTCCTGTTTGTTTTGCGTTCTATATTTAAATACAACCGAATACTTTATATTTTTATACACCTCATATATTTTTTTACAATTTTAAGTCTTTAAATTTACATATCTGAATACATTTCTTTGTATAATTTAAATAATTTTTAATCATTTACGTTATATTTAAAACATAATATTTAATATCTTATCGTTATCCTCTCGTAATTGTCGCGTATGCTCAAAAATCATTTTACTTTTATTTTCTTGGTATCCCTTTTATAAATTTCACATATCTCCATTTTTACCCTAATATTATTTATATACTCTATATTTCTTTAAAATTTAAATTTTGTTATTACTCTTAAAGCATCTCTTTTTCTAATAATTTTAAGTCCTTTTTCACTATTTACCTATATTTGATTTTTAATTTCTCTTACTAGACCAGAAAGCTGGTCTGTAATTACTAACTGTAATTAGTATCGGCTGGTCAGCTTTCTTTCTGTTTGTCTTTCTTTCTTTCTTTCTTTCTTTGTAGGTGACTATAAATAATTTTCTTACCACTGACCAACAGATATTAAACAACTACTTAGTAGATAAACCTAGTGTAATGTAGCCGCGCCCTCCTCTCTTGTTAGAAATAAAGATAAGTGGATCACTGGAGTCAATTATTCCTTCTTCCCAGAATCACTGTTAATGATTTTGCTCCAAAGATTTTAAAGTAGGTTACATCATTTGCAATATCCTATATTTTAAACTTCATGAACCCATCTGAAGAAAACGGTTTCTTTACAATGTTTTCATTAACCAATTCAAACGGCCGTAATGGGTAGACACGTGTACTTCTGTTGTTACTTGTTTATATATATATTATATATATATATATATATATATATATATTTATTTGTGTTTATGTGTGTGTGTGCATTTTGCACGCTGAACAGTTATATAACCGATGATAATGCCATTATCATCGATTATGTTAATTCACAACTCGTTGATATGTAACTGGTTTGATAAATGCCAACGTACGAAACTGTTGGCCTTTGAGGGACTCTATTGATCCTGCTAAATGTTAATAGGAATATTCACATACTCATATTTTTCAGTTCTATTTTTCCTGTTTTCACCACCAAACTTGTATATGTATACGTAAATATATATATATGTATATAATAATAATAATACTAATGATAATAATAATAATAATAATAATAATAAT